>NW_024083505.1:0-5252 GCF_003009895.1 Hyaena hyaena | reverse complement strand
TGTAAAATAAATAAATAAATAAATAAAAATAAAAAAAAAATCAGAAATGAAAGAGAAGAACTAGCAACCAACACCAGAGAAATATGAAAGCTTATAAGAGAATATTATAAAAAATTACATGCCAAAATAGTGAACATTTTAGAAGAAATGGATAATTTATAGAAATATAATTTCCCAAAATTGAACTAGAAAGAAATAAAATGTGAACAGATAGATGACTAGCAAGGAAATTGAATCAGTAATAAAAAAAAAAAAACTCCCAGGAAACAAAAGTCCAGGACCAGACAACTTCTAGAGTGAATTCTATAAAATATTTAAAGAAGAGTTAATATTTATTCTTCTCATACTACTCCAAAAAATACAAACCAAAGGGATTTCCAAATTCATTCTATGAGGCCAGCATTATCCTGATAACAAGACACTACAAAGAAGAGAAGATGGGGGACCTGGGTAGTTAAGTCAGTTAAGCTTCTGACTTCAGCTCAGGTCGTGATCTCATGGTTTGTGAGTTCAAGCCCCAGATAAGACTCTCTGCTGTCAGTGCAGAGCCTGCTTCAGATCCTCTGTCTCCCTCTCTCTCTCTCTCTCTGCACCCTTCTGGGCTCTCACTCTCCCTCAAAAATAAATAAACATTAAAAAAAGAGAGAATATAGGCCAATATCTCTGATGAACATAAATGCAAAAATTCTTAATAAAATACTAGCAAACTGAAATAGACAATACATTTAAAAACTCATTCACCACGATCAAATGGATTTATTCTCAGGATACAAGCATGGTTCAATATTCACAAACGAATTCATAACATCACCTCAATAAGAGAAAAGTTTAAAAACATGGTCATTTCAATAGTTGCAGGAAAAGGATTTAACAAAGTACAATATCCACTTATGAGAAAAAACCCTCAACAAAGTGGTTGTAGAGGGAACATACCTCAACATAATAAAGGCCAAATATGAAAAACCCACAGCTAAATTTATACTCAACTAAAAGGTTAACTTCTAAGATCAGGAACAAGACACAGATGTCCATTCTCACCACTTTTATTTACCATGGTAGTAAAAGTCCTAGCCACAGCACTCAGACAATAAAACAAAATAAAAGGCATCTGAATTGGTAAGAGAGAAGTAAAACTTTCACAAAGTGCAGATGACATAATATTCTTTATATAAAATCCTAAATAATCCGCCAAAACACTACCAGAACTGAAATTTAGTTAAGTCATAAGATACAAAATCAATGTACTGAAATCCATTGCATATGTATACATTAATAATGAAGCAACAGAAATAGAAATTAAAGCAATCCCATTTATAATTCCACAAAAAAACCCAATAAAATACCTAGGAATAAACTTAACCAAACAGATGAAAGACTTGTACTCTGAAAACTATAAAATATTGACGAAAGAAATTGAAGACACAAAGAAATAGAAGGACATTCCATGCTCATGGGTTGGAAGAACAAATACTGTTAAAATGTCTATAGCACTCAATCTACAAATTTAATGCAACACATATCGAAATACCAATAGGATTTCCACAGAATTAGAACAAATAATTCTAAATTTCGCATAGAACCACAAAGTCCCCAAATAGTCAAAACGATATTGAAAATGAAAAACAATGCAGGAAATATCACAATTTCAGATGTCGAGTTACACTACAAGGTTGTAGTAATCAAAACAGTATAGTACTGGCACGAAAATAGACACATAGATCAATAGAACAGAATAGAAAATCCAGAAATAGGGGAACCTGGGTAGCTCAGTCGGTTAAGCATCCGACTTCAGCTCAGGTCACGATCTCACGGTTTGTGGGTTCTAGCCCCACGTCGGGCTCTGGGCTGACAGCCAGCTCAGAGCCTAGAGCCTGTTTCAGATTCTGTGTGTGTCTCTCTCTCTGACCCTCCCCTGCTCATGCTGTCTCTCTCTCTCAGAAATAAATAAAGCATTTTAAAAAATTAAAAAAAAGAAAATCCAGAAATAAACCCAATTATATGGTCAATTAATCTTTGATTGAGTAGGAAAGACTATGCAATGGGAAAAAGTGAATCTCTTCAACCAATGGTATTGTGGAATCTGTACAGCTACATATAAAAAAGAAAAAAAAGAATGTGGACCCCTTTTTTACACCATAGACAAAAATAAGCTCAAACTGGATTAAAGATTATTTAAATCTTCTTAAATTTATTGAGGCCTGTGTTGGTTAAAGTCCTAAATCTAAGACCTGAAACCATAAAAATCCTAGAAGAGAGAACATAGAGTAAGTTTTCTGACATTGACTTTAGCAACACTTTTATGAATATTTCTCTTGAGGCAATGGAAATTAAAAAGGGAAATATATCCAATAAGGGGTTAAATTCAGAACATATGTAGAACAGATAGAACTCAACACCCTACAGGGGCGCCTGGGTGGCTCAGTCGGTTAAACGGCCAACTTCGGCTCAGGTCATGATCTCACGGTTCGTGGGTTCAAGCCCCGCATCAGGCTTTGTGCTGACAGCTCAGAACCTGGAGCCTGCTTTGGATTCCGTGTTTCCTTCTCTCTCTGACCCTTCCCTGTTCATGCTGTCACTCTCTTTCTCAGAAATAAATTTAAAAAACATAAAAAAATTAAAAAAAATCCCTCAACACCCTACAAATAAATAATCCAATAAAAAAATAGGTACAAGACATGAACAGACATTTCTTCAAAGAAGACATCCAGTTGGCCAACAGACACATGAAAAGATGCTCAACATCACTGAGGGAAATTCAAATCAAAGGTACAAGGAGATATCACCTCACACCTACCAGAATGGTGAAAATCAAAACTCAAGAAACAAGTGTTGGCAAGGATGTGTAGAAGAAAGAACCCTATTTCACTGTTCGTGGGAATGAGAACTGGTGCAGCCACTTTGGAAAACAGTATGGAGTTTCCTCAAAAAATTAAAAATAGAACTACCCTACGATCTGGTAGTTGTACTACCGTATATGTACCGCCCAAAATGCAAAAACACTAATTCAAAAGCATATATGCACTCTTGAATTTATTCCAGCATTATTTACGATAGCTAAGTTATGGAAACAGGCTAAGTATCCACTGCTAGATGAGTGGATGAAGGAGATGTGGTATATACATATTATGGAATATTTTTCAATCATAAAAAAGAATGAAATTGTACCATTTGCAACAACATAGATGGAGCTAGAGAGTATAATGCTATGTGAAATTAGTCAGAGAAAGAAAAATACCATATGATTTCAGTCATGCATGAAATTCAAGAAATGAAGGGGGAAAAAGAGAGTCAAACTAAGAAATAGATTCTTAACTATAGAGAACAAAGTACAGTTACCAGAAAGGAGGTGAGGGTGGAAGGAATTGGTGAAATAGCTGTTGGGAATTAAAGAGTATACTTTTATGGTAAGCAATGTATAGAATTGTTGAATCACTATAATATATGCTTGGAAGTAAGATGAGACTGTGTTTTAACTCTACTGGAATCAGCATAAAAAACTTAAAATAAAATAAAAATTTTATGTATATATACAGGTGTATTGAATTTCTTCTTACCAAACAATAATGTAACACAATAAAATTCCATTAAAATGTCATTAATGGGGCACTTGAGTGGCTCAGTTGGTTAAGCGTCCAACTTCAGCTCAGGTCATGATCTCATGGTTCGTGGGTTTGAGCCCTGCATCCAGCTCTGCTGACAACTCAGAGCCTGGAGCCTGCTTCAGATTCTGTGTTTCCCTGCATCTCTCTGCCCCTCCCCTATTTACATTCTCTCTCTCAAAAATGAATAAACATTACAAAATTAAAGATAAAATAAAATACGTTATGAATAATACCACTATATTAAAATACTCAAAAACCAAAAAATGAAGATTGCTTAAGGGACCTATAGGACAACATCAAGCAAAATAACATTCATATTATAGGAGTCTCAGAAGGAAAAGAGAGAAAGAAAGGGGAAGAAAATTTACTTGAAGATATAATGACTGAAAAGTTCCCTATACCCAGACACATTATGGACTCATTTCATATTATTTGTGTTTCCCTTTATTGTGCTTCGTAGAAGCATATTGTGCTTCACAAATTGAAGGTCTGTGGCAGCACTGCATGGAAAAAGTCTATCAACATTATTTTTTTCAACAGCATTAGGTAACTTTGTGTAACCTTGTCATATTTTGGCAAATCTCACAATAGTTCAATTTTTTAAGTATTATATTTGTTCTGGTAATCTGAAATCCGTGATTATAACAGTATGAAAACTCAGATTAGGGGTGTCTGGGTGGCTCAGTCTGTTAAGCGTCTGACTTCAGCTCAGGTCATGATCTCACGGTTTGTGTGTTCAAGTCCTGCATCGGGCTCTGTGTAGACATCCAGCTCAGAGCCTGGAGCCTGTTTCAGATTCTGTGTCTCCCTCTCTCTCTGACCCTCCCCTGCTTGTGCTGTCTCTCTCTCTCAGAAGTAAATTTTAAAAAAACATTAAAAAATTATTTTAAAGCACAGATTATACTTAGCATTTTTAAGCAATGAAATATTTTTAAATTAAAATATGTACATTTTGACATACTATTATTGCATACTTAATAGACTACAAATAGTGTGACCATAACTTTTATATGCACTGGGAAGCCAATAAATTTAATTGATTGCCTTTATTGCCATATGTGTTTTATTGCAGTTGTCTGGAACTGAATCTACAATATCTCCAATGTAGCTTATATAATTGAATTGTTAAATATTAAAGATAAAAAGAGAATCTTAAAAGCAGCAAGAGAAAAACAACTTGCTATGTACAAAGGAAACTCCATAAGAATATCATCAGATTTTCAGCAGAAACTTTCAGGTTCAAAAGAGTGGCATAGTATATTTAAAAGTGCTGAAAGGAAAACAATTTCCAACCAACAATACGTGACTTGGCAAGGTTATCATTTCAGAATTACAGGAGAGATAAGAATTTTCCAGATCAGCAGAAACTAAAGGAATTTGTCACCACTGAACCTACTTTACAAGAAATATTAAAGAGATGTCTTTAGGGGCGCCTGGGTGGCTTAGTCGGTTAAGCGTCCGACTTTTGCTTAGGTCATGATCTCGCGGTTCGTGGGTTCGAGCCCCACGTCGGGCTCTGTGCTGGCTGCCAGCTCAGAGCCTGGAGCCTGTTTCAGTCTGTGACTCTCTCTCTCTCTCTCTGACCCTCCTCTGCTCACGCTTTCTCTCTCTCTCTCTCTCTCTCCTAGAAATAAATAAAACATTAAAAAA
>NW_024083504.1:0-5268 GCF_003009895.1 Hyaena hyaena | reverse complement strand
GATCCTAAGGGGGACTCTCTGAGTGGAATGCTGCAAAGACCACAAAGGATCAGAAAGATCACTACAAGCATGAATCCTACAGATAACACAATGACTATAAATCCATATCTTTCAACAATAACACTGAATGTAAATGGACTAACTGCTCCAATCAAAAGACATAGGGTACCAGAATGGAGGAAAAAAAAACAAGACCCATATGTTTGCTGTCTACAAGAGACCCATTTTAGACCTGAGGACACCTTCAGATTGAAAGTGAGGGGATAGAGAACCATCTATCATGCTACTGGAAGTCAAAAGAAAGCTGGAGTAGCCACACTCATATCAGACAAACTAGATTTTAAACTAAAGGCTGTAACAAGAGATGAAGAAGGGCATTATATCATAATTATGGGGTATACCCATCAAGAAGAGGTAACAATTATAAATGTCTATGCACCGAATTCGGCAGCACCTAAATATGTAAAACAACTATTCACAAACATAAGTAATCTTACTGGTATGAATGTGATAATTGCAGGGGACTTTAATACTCCACTTACAGCAATGGACAGATCATCAAGACAGAAATTCAATAAACAATGGCCCTGAATGATACACTGGACCAGATGGACTTGACAGATATATTCGGAACTTTTCATCCTAAAGCAGCAGAATACACATTCTTCCCGAGTGCACATGGCACGTCGTTGTAAATGGCCAGATTTCATGCTTTCTCATTGGCATGTAGTATTCCATTGTATAGATAAACCACACTTCTTGGTCCATTCATCAGCTGATGGGCATTTAGGCTCTTTCCATAATTTGGCTTTTGTTGAAAACGCTGCTATAAACATTGGGGAAGATGTACCCAGATAAATCAGTACTTCTGTATCCCTTGGAAAAATTCCTAATAGTGCTATTGCTCAGTCATAGGGGAGTTCGATTGTTAATTTTTTGAGAAACCTCCACACTGTTTTCCAGAAGGGCTGTACCAGTTTACATTCCACCAACAGTGCAAGAGAATTCCTGTTTCTCCACATGCTCACCAGCATCTATCGTTTCCTAGTTTGTTCATTTTAGCCACTCTGACCGGCATGAGGTGGTATCGCAGTGTGGTGTTGACTTGTATTTCCCTGATGATGAGTGACACTAAGTATCATTTTATGTGTCTGTTGGCCATTTGGATGTCGTCTTTGGAAAAGTATCTACTCTTGTTCTACTCATTTCTTCACTTGATTGTTTGTTTTTCAGGTGTTGAGTTTGATAAGTTCTTTATAGATTTTGGATACTAGCCTTTTATCCGATATGTCATTTACAAATATCTTTTCCAATTCTGTCAGTTGCCTTTTGGTTTTGTTGATTGTTTCCTTTGCAGTGCAGCTTTTTCTCTTGATGAGGTCCCAATAGTTCATTTTTACTTTTAATTCTCTTGCCTTTAGAGATGTGTCAAGCAAGAAATTGCTGCAGCTGAGGTCAAAGAGGTTGTTGCCTGCTTTTTCCTCTAGAGATTTCATGGTTTCCTTTCTCACATTTAGGTCTTTCATCCATTCTTTTTATTTTTGTGTATGGTGTAAGAAAGTGGTCTAGTTTCATTCTTCTGCATGTTACTGTCCAGTTCTCCCAGCACCATCTGTTAAAGAGGTTTTTTTCCATTGGATGCTCTCTCCGGCTTTGTCAAAGATTAGTTGGCCATACATTTGTGGTTCCAATTCTGAGTTCTCTATTCTATTCCATTGGTCTATGTGTCTGTTTCTGTGCCAATACCATACTGTATTGATGATGACAGCTTTGTAGTAGAGGCTAAAGTCTGGGATGGTGATGCCTCCCATTTTGGTTTTCTACTTCAATATTACTTTGGCTATTCGGGATCTTTTGTGGTTCCATACAAATATTAGGATAGTTCTAGTTTGGAGAAGAATGCTGGTGCAGTTTTGATTGGGATTGCATTGAATGTGTAGATTGCTTTGGGTAATAATGACATTTTAACAATATTTATTCTTCTGATCCATGAGCATGGAATGCTTTCCATTTCCTTGTGTCTTCTTCAATTTCCTTCATAAGTTTTCTTTAGTTTTCAGCATACAGATCTTTAATATCTCTGGTTAGGTTTATACCAATTCTTTAGCTGTCACTTCTTCCTGGAATTTATTTAGAGGAGAGTTCTTCCGTGTCGTCATTTTGGCTAGCTTTCTGTCTCTTGTCAGTTTTAAAAGTTTGTTATATGCTCTGCACCTGTGAGTTCTGCTATATTAAAGGAGTCTCATTGACTGCCCAGGGCTTGCCCGTTCAGGAAGTGTTCTTTTAATGGTGTCTCTTGGTCTCGTTGTGCCTTTGGTTAGTTTATTTCCCTACTCATAGTGATATTTGGGACTCTCCACCATGTGTAGTTTGGCTTGTTTCTTGAGGTAGCCCTGGAAAGGAAAACACAGACAAACAGGGAACAAAACCACACAAGCACACAAACAAATCAAACTAACAAGCAAACCTAAACAAAAGAAAAGAAAAAATCCACAAAACAAAAACAACAAAAGACAAAGGGCAGTCTAAAAGCATAAAACCAGAAATCCCAGCTACAAATAAAGAGCAGGGTGGAGGCAGTGCTGATGGAAGAGCATATACAAAGATAGAAATGACAGGGGTGGGGAGAAAGAGAGATTGAACAATGACCAGGCAGAGAGACTAAAAGACTTAATTCAGAGAGAGAAAGAGGAGAATATGGTCAGAGGCGAGGAGAAAGAAACAAAGCTAATGTTACCCAGAGAAACTGTATAGTCTGATTATTCCAGAGAGAGAGAGAGAAAGGAAGGTAATGACGGAGACGTAGAATATGCATCAAGAGAATCGATTAAATGTGACTGTTTAAGCAAATCTTTAACTGGAGTACCCAGTCCATCGGAGGGTAGAGATAAGAATGACATAAGGGAGGGGCGCCTGGGTGGCTCAGTCGGTTACGTGTCCGACTTTGGCTCAGGTCATGATCTCACGGTTCGTGGGTTTGAGCCCCTCATTGGGCCCTGTGCTGACTGCCAACTCAGAGCCTGGAGCCTGTTTCAGATTCTGTGTCTCCCTCTCTCTCTCTGACCCACCCCTGCTCACGCTGTCTCTCTCTGTCTCTCAGAAATAAAACAATTAAAAAAATTTTTTTAAAGAATGAGATAAGGGAGAATATATCTGAATAGCAAGAATTGATCTAGAGTTAATCATGCCAATACATCAATGCTGGTCTTGCCCTGAGCTCTGGTAAAAAAAAAAAAAAAAAAAAAAGGCAGCTCCCCAGAGCAGATGAGCGTGGTTTGTTGTAGGCAGATCTCACCTCTACTGTGGGTCCCACAGGCAACTCTCTGAGGCCCTGCCTTGGTGGTTGTGGGGAGAAAAAATGTCAGCCCCCCAGTCCCTTCTTGAACCAAGCATTGCAAATCACTCTTTTGGGTCTGATCTCCCTGTGCTGTGGGTGCAGTCAAGGTGGGCTGTTTTCTATTTCCTGCGCCCAGCCTCCTTTCTAGATCTTAGTCTGTGTGCTTTGATGATCCCCTCGAAATGTAATCCCACAGGCTGGGAAGCTTCCTATTGGGAGATCGAGTAGGGGAATGATTCCTCCTGATACCAACTGAGTCCCTTGTGTACCGTCTAGCCTGGAGGGAATTTCTGGGACCATGGCACCCAGCTCAAAGAAAACTCCACAGTTAGAGATAGGATCTCTCTCCCAACGCTCTGCAGTTAGAGATGGCATGATACGACCTCTCTCTGTTCCGGGCTGAGGTTGTTCTCTTCTGCTAGGACAGTTCTATGAGCAGTTTCAGCTGCTCTTTCTCTTCCCCTTGTCTCTCTGCAGAGGGGGCTCCTTCCCCTCGGTGCCTCTGTGTTCTGGCCCGTTTTTATCTTCCCCAGTTCATAATCACGCACCTATGAGGCTGCCTTCTTAGTGGACTCTGTCTTTTTTCCTGCCAGACGCTTGCAGTTAAGCATCCTTTGGTGTCAGCCCTTCTTTGAGAGATGCAGGCGGGAAGTCAGGAACTCCCCATTTCTCTGCCATCATGGCTTCTCTCCCTGGATAGGCTCTTTAAAAATGCGTTGGTAGTAGGATGTTCCTTAACCTCCATTCATTTGAAGGTGTTCTAAACTCTTTCCTGTTGTTAATTTCAAGATTCATAGCATTGTGATCTGAAAGAGTGCATGGTATGATCTCAATATTTTTATATTTATTGAGGGCTGTATGTGACCTAGTATGTGATCTATATTGGAGAATGTGCCACATGCTGGTGAGCATGTGGAGAAACAGGAATTCTCTTGCACTGTTGGTGGAATGTAAACTGGTACAGCCCTTCTGGAAAACAGTGTGGAGGTTTCTCAAAAAATTAACAATCGAACTCCCCTATGACTGAGCAATAGCACTATTAGGAATTTTTCCAAGGGATACAGAAGTACTGATTTATCTGGGTACATCTTCCCCAATGTTTATAGCAGCGTTTTCAACAAAAGCCAAATTATGGAAAGAGCCTAAATGCCCATCAGCTGATGAATGGACCAAGAAGTGTGGTTTATCTATACAATGGAATACTACATGCCAATGAGAAAGCATGAAATCTGGCCATTTACAACGACGTGCCATGTGCACTCGGGAAGAATGTGTATTCTGCTGCTTTAGGATGAAAAGTTCCGAATATATCTGTCAAGTCCATCTGGTCCAGTGTATCATTCAGGGCCATTGTTTATTGAATTTCTGTCTTGATGATCTGTCCATTGCTGTAAGTGGAGTATTAAAGTCCCCTGCAATTATCACATTCATACCAGTAAGATTACTTATGTTTGTGAATAGTTGTTTTACATATTTAGGTGCTGCCGAATTCGGTGCATAGACATTTATAATTGTTACCTCTTCTTGATGGGTATACCCCATAATTATGATATAATGCCCTTCTTCATCTCTTGTTACAGCCTTTAGTTTAAAATCTAGTTTGTCTGATATGAGTGTGGCTACTCCAGCTTTCTTTTGACTTCCAGTAGCATGATAGATGGTTCTCTATCCCCTCACTTTCAATCTGAAGGTGTCCTCAGGTCTAAAATGGGTCTCTTGTAGACAGCAAACATATGGGTCTTGTTTTTTTTTCCTCCATTCTGGTACCCTATGTCTTTTGATTGGAGCAGTTAGTCCATTTACATTCAGTGTTATTGTTGAAAGATATGGATTTATAGTCATTGTGTTATCTGTAGGATTCATGCTTGTAGTGATCTTTCTGATCCTTTGTGGTCTTTGCAGCATTCCACTCAGAGAGTCCCCCTTAGGAT
>NW_024083503.1:0-5320 GCF_003009895.1 Hyaena hyaena | reverse complement strand
GCAAGAGTTCCATTTCTCAGTTTTCATGCAATTCACCTAGTAAATAATTGGATAGGTCCTCAGTTAATTTTCTTTTTTTTCCATATTACTTTCAGGTCTATAATTCCATATATTGACCTGTGCTAATTATGACAAGTACACAGTTAAACCCCATCACCGATTTCACCAACCCCTCCATCCACCACTGGTACTGTCAGATTATTCTCTAATCTTAAGAGTCTGTTTCTTGATTGTCAGTTATCTCTCTTTCTCTCTCCCTTTCTCTCATTTTTTTCCATTTGCTTGTTTGTTACTTCAATTCCACATATGAGTAAAATTGTTGGATGGTACTTGTCCTTTTCTGATTGGCTTATTTCACTCAACATTATACTTTCTACCTCCATTCATGTTCTATAAATGGATGTATATACACACACACATGGATATGTATATATATGGATAGATATATATGGATAGATATAGATAGATGGATACATATATATGCATATATATGGATATATACATGGATGTATATGGATATATATGTATATATTTGGATATAGATATACATGGATACATACATGATACATATATATGGATTAAATATATATGAATATATAGATATATATATGGATATATAAATGGATATATACAGCCAAAAGAAGGAATGAAACGTTTCCATTCACAAGGACATGGATGGAACTAGATAGTATGATGCTAAGTGAAATAAGTCAGTCAGAAAAAGACATATATCATTCAATAATTTCACTCATATGTGGAATTGAAGAAACAATGAAGCAAAGGGGAAAATGTAAGTGATAAAATGAAACTCTATTAGTATTCTCTGCCGCAGAACTTTTAAGAGATTCATTATGGAAGACTCCGTATCCCCAAACAGGAACAATACATTACACTTTTACAGTCATTGGAAAAGGTGGCTAAGGGGTGCCTGGGTGGCTCAGTTGGTTAAGCGTCTGACTTCGACTCAGGTCATGATCTCACGGTTGTGGGTTCGAGCCCCACATTGGGCTCTGTGCTGACAGCTAGCTCAGAGCCTGGAGTCTGTTTCAGATTCTGTATCTCCCTCTCTCTCTGACCCTTGCTCATGCTGTCTCTCTCTCTCAGAAATAAATTAAACAGTGTAAAAAAAAAAGAAAAAGAAAAAAGAAAAGGTGGCTGACACTATCCTCAATCAGAAAGCACTCCTTAAATTATCAGCGATTATCCAGCAACACTGCCCTTGGTTCTCAAAACAAGAAACTTGTGGTCTTGATATTTGGGAACAAGTAGGGAAAACGTTAAAAGTTCAGCATTCTGAGGGGGCTAACATTCCCCCTGAGTTAATCCTCACTTGGTCCCTTGTCCATAGTGCCCCTCTCCCCTTCATTTCAGGATTATATAAGGATGTAAATTACCCCAAATAGAGGAAAATCCTGAGCTTTTTTATAGTCAGCCTGTGCGTTTGGGGCCTTTACAGTCAAAAGATACTCCCTCTCCCTCAAAAGGGTGGGGCCATATTGAGCTTCTAAAAACCTCATCCACCAGTTCTGATAATGTCCTCGCCCCAATGTCCCTATGTTAAGGAAGCCCATAAGGCCTGTAAATTCCAGCTGTTTCCTGTTGTCAGGCAAGATGGTCAATACATCCATGAAGGCCTGCTCTTTCCAAGTGTAAAAGAATTGCAAAAATCAGTTCAGCTGTATGTTCATCACAGCCCTTTTATAATCGGCTTAAAAAATATTTGTGGTACTCAATTCCACGTGTGCCTGAGATTGGGGCTCTCTTATGAGCATCATTTTGACCCCACCCCAGTATGCTGTCTGTGCCCAATAGTTTCATCATGCTTGCGTGGCTCATGCTATGCATCTGGTACGGGGCAGTATTCCCAACCAAGGCAAAAAGCCTGGCTTCCAAACATTGTCAGTAAAACAATGCACTGAAATAATGTGGTGCATTTTACACAGGTCATCCCTAATATAGGTGACTCTAACTCTCTCACTGTTTCTCCCTATACACTCCGGTTGCTCTAACTATATGTGGGGGCTTCCCCCTCATTCTTTTCCTGGATTAATGACTATGATGATTAGAGCCAATGGTCTCTGGCTAGTCTACCTCAGGATGAAGACTTTAAGGAATATTCCCAAGCAGCTGCCAAAATTCCTTGTGTTTCAGGGAACTTCCCTGTCTTCTCTGGCCCAACATGGACTGCCTAATTCCACTAGTGGAAAACCAAACCAAACCAAAACAAAAATAGGTATCTGCTCATCTATCTGTGCTGACAGGCTTTAGGACCATGTGAACTCTTTTCTCTGCCCCGGTGCCTTTGCCTGCCTTTAGGCTGCTTGGTGGTCAGCACATCACCTTTTATGCCTTCCCTATCCCTTCCTCCCATTTCTGTGCTGCCTGAGGTGCTCCAAGCATATCTCGCTCTTCACCAACTCAGGTAGCATTAGCTCCTCCTCCTCACATTGTTGAAAAGCAAAAAATTCTCCCTTAGACCTCAGATTTCCTCACTGGTTCCATGGGAAAAATTTGCAATAGTAAATTTTTAAGGGGACACAGATAAAATATTATTAAGATAAACATCCTCTTTTAAAGTATAAAACTTTTTCACGCTGTCTCTCTCTCTCTCTCCTAGAAATAAATAAAACATTAAAAAAATTAAAAAAAAATAAAGTATAAATCTTTTTTCTGCAAAGGTTTACTTAAGGTCAAATAAGCTCCTGTTATCTCTGTTCTAATTTGTTAGCAAAAGGATGAATTAAAGTAATAGTTAATTTTGTCTGTCTCATAGCTTTCATGGGTAATTGTTAAAGTGGCTTTCAGGGTCTTTGGTAACCTAAAACTTGAACATTTTGCTTAAAAGATAAATTGAATTAAACTCATTAGGCCTCTTCCAAATCAAATGGAATGCTGAAGCACTGCTTACTAAATATAGGTTGATGCTTTTGACTTCTTATGGCAAAAAGAAAACCCACTAAAAATATTTAATCCATTAAAAAACATGCTTTATGCTTAATGGATTTATAAGTTGACCACTAAAACATTTTTTGATGTAACAGACAGGTCACAATTGTTTACTACTTAGTTTTCACTGGAGACTAAGATTTCCAAGAGTTAAAATTTTGCTAAATGCAATTAAGGCTAATGGAAATAAGTAACTCCCTATATAAAAAATATAAGAGATATGTTAAAAAGATATAAAAAATAAAAATGCATTTTTGTTAAAGCTAATACTTAAATAATTAATTCAATACATAAATATATATGTTCATTTATAAATAAATATATAAATGTTTGTTTATAAGTAAATTAATGTATAAATATATTTATTCATAAATAAACATAATTTTTAAAAAATCAATCAGGAAATTTATTTATTTTTTAGATTCATACATATTTATTTATTTATTTACAAATAGTTTATTGTCAAGTTGGTTTCCATACAACACTCAGTGGTCGTCTCCACAAGTGCCCTCCTCCATGTCCATCTACCCCCTCCCACAACCTTGGTTAGACTTATTCCTAGGTATTTTATGTTTTGTTGTGCAATTGTGAATGGGATAAGTTTCTTGATTTCTCTTTCTGTTGCTTCATTATTGGTGTATAAAAATGCGACTGATTTCTGTACGTTGATTTTGTACCCTGCAACTTTGCTGAATTCTTGGATTAGTACTAGCAGGCTTCTGGTGGAGTCTGTCAGGTTTTCTATGTAGAGTATCATCTCGACTGTGAAAAGTGAAAGTTTGACTTCTTCTTTGCCAATTCTGATGCTTTTTATTTCCTTTTGTTGCCTGATGGCTGATGCTAGGATTTCCAGCACTTGTGAAACCACCATGGTGAGAGTGCACATCCTTGTCGTGTTCCTGATCTCAGGGGGAAAGCTCTGTTTTTCCCCGTTGAGGATGATGTTAGCTGAAGGCTTCTCATAGATGGCTTTTTTGATGTTTGGTAAGTTCCTTCTATCCCGACTTTCTTGAGGGTCTTTATTAAGAAGGGATGCTGTATTTTGTCAAATGCTTTTTCTGCATCTATCGACAGGATCATATGGTTTTTATTTTTTCTTTTGTCGATGTGATGGATCACATTGATTGATTTGCAAATGTAGAACCATCCGTGTAACCCAGGAATGAATCCCAGCTGATCTTGGTGGATAATTCTTTTTATGTGTTGTTGGATTCGATTTGCAAGTATCTTCTTGAGGATTTTCGCATCCGTATTCATCAAGGGTATTGGCCAGTAGTTCTCTTTTTTTGCTGGATCTCTGTCTGGCTTGGGAATCAGAGTGATGCTGGCTTCAAAAATGAGTATGGGAGTTTTCCTTAGATTACTATTTTTTGGAATAACTTGAGAAGAATTGGTATTAATTCTGTTTTAAACATCTGGGAGAATTCCCCAGGGAAGCCATCAGGTTCAGGGCTCTTATTTGTTGGGAGATTTTTGATAACTAATTTGATTTCTTCACTAGTTATGAGTCTGTTCAGATTTCCTATCTCTTCTGGTGTGAATTTTGGTGTGTGTTTAGGTGTGTGTTTAGGAATTTGTCCATTTCTTCTAGTTGTCCAATTTTTTGGCATATAATTTTTCATAGTATTCCCTGATAATTGCTTGAATTTCTGAGGGGTTGGTTGTAATAACTCCATTTTCATTAATGACTTTGTCTATTTAGGTGCTCTCTCTTTTCTTTTTGAGAAGCCTGGCTACAGGTTTGTCAATTTTGTTTATGTTTTCAAAAAACCAACTATTGGTTTCATTGATCTGTTCAATTGTTTCTTTGGTCTCTATGTTGTTTATTTCTGCTCTGATTTTTACTATTTCTCTTCTCCTACTGGGTTTAGGGCGTTCTTGTTGCTCTGCCTCTAGTTCCTTTAGGTGAGCTGTTAGATTTTGTACTTGCACTTTTTCTAATTTCTTGAAATAGGCCTGGAGTGCAATGTACTTTCCTCTTAGAACTGCCTTTACTGCATCCCATAAATTTTGGGTTATTGTATTTTCATTTTCATTTGTTTCCATATATTTTTAAATATCTTCTCTAATAGCCTGATTGGCCCCTTCATTCTTTAGTAAGGTGTTCTTTAACCTCCATGTTTTTGGAGGTTTTCCAGACTTCTTCCTTGATTGATTTCAAGTTTCAAAGCATTATGATCTGAGAGTGTGCATGGTATGATCTCAATTCTTTTTTTTTTTTTGAGGGCTGCTTTATGTCCTAGTATGTGATCTATCTTGTAGAATGTGTCATGCGCACTTGAGAAGAAAGTGAATTCCCTGGCCTCAGGATGTAGAGTTCTAAATATATCTGTCAGATCCATCTGGTCCAATGTGTCTTTCAAGTCCATTATTT
>NW_024083502.1:0-5332 GCF_003009895.1 Hyaena hyaena | reverse complement strand
AACTTGACGGAGGACCAAGGGGGAGAAGAAGGGGGGAAATGGTGGGGGAAAGGGAGAGAGGCAAACCATGAGAGACTCTTGAATGCTGACAAAAACTGAGGACTGATGGATGTGGGGGGGCGGGGGGTGATGGGCATGGAGGAGGACACTTGTGGGGATGAGCACTGAGTGTTATGTGGAAACTAATTTGACAATAAACTATTTGTAAAAAAAAATAATAAGTATATTCACTGGGCTTGAGCAAAGAATAGAAGACATCAGTGAAACCCTTTCAACAGAGATAAAAGAGTTAAAAAATAATCAATCAGAGATGAAGAATGTAGTAAAAAGATTGGAAAAAGGCTTGATGCAAGGAACAACGGGCTGAAAGAAGCAGAGGAAGAAATTAGTGACCTAGAAGACAAAATAATGGAAACTAATACACCTGAAGAAAGAAGAGAGAGAATAATTATGCAACATTAGAATAGTCTGAATTTTTAATATGGAAGGTGTCAATAAATTTAACCTACATAAACAAAGCTTCATTACAGTCTAAAATAATTTTTAAAGTTTTAAATATTTCTCGGACCAAAATATTTAATAACTCCTGTACTAGAAATTAAAATGTGTATGATTTATTTTAGTGCAAATTAAATTAGTAATATCACCGCTTCTTAAGTAATGACTAGCATTTCACTGAAGGGCTGCATCATTGTCATATTTTTACTATTATAAATGTTGCACCATTAATATGTCATTAATATTTGTTCTTATTTTATACAGACAATATTCATTTATATTTTACCAACATATTTACCATTCTTGGGATCATTCATTACTTACTGCAGTTTTTTACTTTCATCTGAGATGATCCTCCTTTAGATAGAAAAACTCCACTTATCCTAGTGCAAGTCTCTTGTAACAAATTCTTTCAGCATTTAATCTTATTAAAATATTTTCATTTTGCCTTATTTTTCTTCAAGTATTTGCTTAAATTCTAGTTAGTTAAGATATATGAAAAAATCAGTTTCAGGCACAGAATTTAGTGATTCATCACTTACATATATCTACCAGTGCTGATTGCAACACATGTCCTCCTTAATACCAATCACCCAGTTAGCCCATCCCCTACTCACTTCCCTACATCAACCCCCATTTTATTCTCTATAGTCAAGTCTCTTATGGTTTGCTTCCCTCTCACTCTTTTTTTTCTTCCCATATGTTTATTTGTTTTGTTTCTTAAATACCACGTATGAGTGAAATTAAAACATTTTTCTTCATTTTTGAAAGATATATATATATATATTCATTTATATTTATATATTCATTTATATATTAAAGAATATATAATATATTCACATATATTCATTTTGCTTTAAATTATGTAGAATACAAGTAGGCATGGACTTTCGCCTTTCACTACTTTAAAGATATCATAATATTTTCTTGTGGCTAGGGTGACCAATCATTCTGGTTTTCCTGGAACTGTTTCAATTTTAAAGTTTAAAATCTTGCTTCCTGGTACCTCACTTAGTCCAGGGGACATAAGAATATTTTGTCATCTCACTTTTGGCTTCCATTGCTTGTGCTGAAAAGTCAGCTATGAATTTTATTATGATTTTTTGGGAAGAAAGTTTTCTTTCTCCAACTGATTGTAACATTTTTTTCTGTTTTTGATTCTTCAATAACTTGAGTGATTTTTTTTAATGTTTTATTTATTTCTAGTAGAGAGAGAGAGACAGCGTGAGCAGGGGAGGGTCAGAGAGAGAGGGAGTCACAGANGAACCCACGAACCGCGAGATCATGACCCAAGCGAAAGTCGGACGCTTAACCGACTAAGCCACCCAGGCACCCCAATAACTTGAGTGATTTAACTGTGATGTGTGTAGGTAAAGTTTTGTTTATTTCCTGCTTGCGGTTTGATGTACTTCTTTAATCTTTGTTTTTGCGTATTTTATCACATTTAAACAAATATTCTTGGCCATTATTTATTTAAATAATTTTCTCACCCAATTCTCTCTATACTTTCCATTTGGAATACGAATTACATGTATGTTAGAAAGTTTAGACATGTCATACGTACTCTGTTCTCATTTTTCCATTTTTTTCCCCCAGTGCTTTGGTTTAGATTGTTTTCTATTGACGTATCTTCAAATTCACTAATATTATCTACTGTTGAACCCCTGTACAAATAGCTTATAATTTCTGATATGATATTTTGCAGTTATAGAATGTAAAATTATCTATTTTTTATACATTTTTATTACTTTTGGTAATTATCCGTCTGCTCATCCATTTTGTCTTTTTCTTCAATTTCTGTATATATTCAATAGCCTAGTCTACTATAACAGATTCCATAGATTAGCTAACTTTAGAAAACAAACATTTATTTTTGATAGCTCTGCAGGCTGGGAAATCGAAGATCAAAGATCTGGCCAATTCCATTGCTGGTGAGAGGCCATTTCCTAGCTTAAAGACAGACATTTTTATGTCTATCTTCACATGGCAGAGAGAGAGAGACGTCTGGTCATTTCGCCCCCTTATAAGTGTGCAAATACTGTCATGGGGCCTACATTCTCATGACTCCATCTAAAACAAATCACTTCCTAAAGGTCTCATCTCCAAATACCACCACATTTGGTATTGGGGTTTCAACATATGGATTTTGGGGAACACATTCAGCCCATAGCACTTTAATATAATAATGACAATGACTTTGAAGCCTTTTTATGATAACCCCAATATCTGGATACTTTCCGCTATACTACTAATGAATATTTCTTTTTCTTATTAATAATTTTCTTGTATGTTTTCATTCTAGTAAATTTTATTATATTTCAGGTATTGTAGATGATACATTGCAGACACTACAGATTGTTATTTTCCTCTAGAGGATGTTATGTAATATCATGGCAGACAAGTTACCTTGAACCACTTTGATCCCGTTGAGACTTGGTTTTAGACCTTATTTAAGATGATTATCTTATCTCTTGGAGAGTGGCCCTTAACCATAAAATAGGGCCGTCTCAGTCTTAACTGAAGTCTATGGTTGTTCATAATACCCTAGTATTGCCTAAACTCAAAACTCTACTTTCCAAGAATTGTGCAGCTTCTGAAATATCTCCCTAACATTGCAGCAAAGCAGCTGTTTTCTGATAGACCTACCATACCAGAGTCTTACTCTGAAAATGCAATGCCTAAAAATTGGCTAAAGAAGAAAGGGGAATTTTATTCATATTTCCATAGCTCTTTCTTTGTGGCTTTTTCCTTTCTTGGAATCACCTCTTCCCCTAAATCCAACTACCATGCTGTCCCTGAAATTATCTTCTCAGTGGGGTGTTATCCTGTACTTCTGCTCTGTTTCTCTGAACTGTGGTTTTGAAAAAAATCCTCGGGAAAATTCAGGGTAAATTCTGGGCTCACTTCTTGTAGTTTCTTACACTCAATATTGTAGCCTTGCTTGTGTTTTAATGTTTTCAGTTATATTATACATTAAATCCAGGTGTTGTAAGTTTTTTTTTTTTTTTTTTTTTTTTTTTTTTTTTTCCTGAGAAGGGTAATTCTGATACCAGCGATCACCATAGCATGTTCTCTTACTGTACCTTCTTACTTCCTATTTCTTTCTTTAAGATTCCTTTAATTATTTTTCAGTGAAGGGATGTGAGTAGGAGACTTCTGCAATATTTTCCTCAAAATATTCTTATTTTGTCCTCCTTCTTAAGTTAAATAATTCTAACTTAACACATCATTTTGTTAGAATTTAAGATATTTGATTATCTTCTGGTATATTGTTTGGATGATAAGACTGCTATTACTCTGTCATTTATCTGTAGATCTTTCCTTTTTTTCCTTTGATTCTTTTTTTAAGTTCATTTTTTAATTTACATCAAAATTTATTAGCATATAATTCTATAATGATTTCAGGAGTAGATTCCAGTGATTCATCCCTTATGTAAAACACCAAGTGCTCATCCCTACAAGTGTCCTCCCCTGACTGCCCCTTATGCATTTAGCCCATTCCCCCACTCACAAGCCCTCCAGCAACCCTCAGTTTCCTCTCTGGATTTAACAGTTTCATGTTTTGTCCCCCTCCTTGTTTTTATATTATTTTTGCCTCACTTTCCTTATGTTCATCTGCTTTGTATCTAAAATTTTTCATATGAATGAAGTCTGTTCTTCACAGAGCTATAACAAAAAGTCATATAATGTGTATGGATCCAGAAAAGGCTCCAAATAGCCAAAGCAATCTTGAAAACCAAAACCAAAGCAGGAGGCATTATAATCTTAGACCTAAGCTGTATTACAAAGCAGTAATCACAAAGACAGTATGCTACTGGCACAAAAACATACACTCGGATCAATGGAACACAATAGAGAGTGCAGAAATGGACCCACAAATGTATGGCCAACTAATCTTTGACAAAGCAGGAAAGAATATCCAATGGAAAAAAGACAGTCTTTTTAACAAATAGTTCTGGGAAAACTGGACAGTGGCATGCAGAAAAATGAACCTGGATCACTTTCTTACACCATACACAAAAATAAACTCAAAATGGATGAAAGACCTAAACATAAGACAGGAAGCCATCAAAGTCCTACAGGAGAAAGCAGGCAAAAACCTCTTTGACCTTGGTTGCAGCAATTTCTTACTCAACACATCTCTAGAGGCAAGGGAAACAAAACAAAAATGATCTATTGGGATCTCATCAAAATACAAATCTGTAGAGCGAAGGAAACAATCAGCAAAACCAAAAGGTAACTGACAAAATGGGAGAAGATATTTGTAAATGGCATATCTGGTAAAGGGTTAGTATCCAAAATCTGTAAAGAACTTATTAAACTCAACACCCAAAAAACAAGTAATCTAGTGAATAAATGGGTAAAAGACATGAATAAACACTTCTCCAAAGAAGACATCAAGAGAGCTAACAGGCACAAGAAAAAATGCTCAATGTCCCTCATCATTAGGGAAATACAAATTAAAACCATGATGAGATACCATCTTATATCAGTCAGAATGGCTAAAATTAACAACTCAGGCAACAACAGATGTTGGCGAGGATGCAGAGACAGAGTATTTCCTTTGCACTGCTTGTGGGAATGCAAAACGGTGCAGCCATTCTGGAAAACAGGACAGATGTTCCTCAAAAAATTAAAAATAGGGGCGCCTGGGTGGCTCAATCGGTTAAGTGTCCGACTTCGGCTCAGGTCATGATCTCAGGGTTCGTGGGTTTGAGCCCCGCGTCGGGCTCTGTGCTGACAGCTCAGAGCCTGGAGCTTGTTTCGGATTCTGTGTCTTCCTCTCTCTCTGACACTTCCCTGCTCATGTTGTGTCTCTCTCAGAAATAAATAA
>NW_024083501.1:0-5346 GCF_003009895.1 Hyaena hyaena | reverse complement strand
TTATCCTGTTTTTCACCAAGAACGTTCTGTTATTTCCCTGGTCGGAATAATTCTGCAATTGATATCACAAAAGGCCTCCCATTGTAAGAAATTCCTTTCTCTGACTTCATCTTGTTGCTGAACCTTTAAATAAAGACACAAAAACCGACAGGACAGAGATGCCTGCCTGGTGATCAGAAAGAATCTCGGGGCTCTCTCACTCTCTCTCTCGCCGACACCGTCCATCCTTCAGGGACCCCTGGACCTGTCGGAGCCGGCCTCTGACAGCATAGATTGTTTCTTTTAATGGTTTTTTGTAAACCCTGTACATTGATTATTGTATTCTGTGACTTTACTGAATTCATGTATCAGTGCTGGAATTTTTTTAATTTTTAAAAAAATATTTATGTATTTGAGGGGGGAGGGGCAGAGAGCGAGGGAGAGAGAGAATCCCAAGCAGAATCTGTGCTGACAGCACAGGGCCTGACACAGGGCTCGAACTCACAAAACTGTGAGATCATGACCTGAGCTGAGATGAAGAGTTGGACGCTTAACCGACTGAGCCACCCAGGCACCCCAGTTCTAGCAATTTTTTGATGGAGTCTTTTGGGTTTTCTATATAGAGTATCATGTCATCTGCAAATAATGAAAATTTCACTTCTTCTTGTTGATTTTGATCAATGGAACAGAATAAAAAATGCAGAAATGGACTTACAAGTGTATGGTCATGAAGTCTTCAACAAAGCAGGAAAGAATATCCAATGGAAAAATTCTCTTCAAAAATGTGTTGAAAACACTGGACAGCAACATGCAGAAGAAAGAAACTGGACCACTTTGTTATACATACACATTGAGCAATTAACAATGTATGAAATACCTAAATGTGAGACAGGAAGCCATCAAAATCCTAGAGTACAACACAGGCAGCAACCTCTTTGACCCTGGTTATAGCAACTTCTTACTGGACACATCATCAGAGGGAAGGGAAACAAAGGAAAACATGCAGTATTGGGAGTTCATCAATATAAATAGCTTCTGCACTGCGTAGGAAACAATAAACAAAATGGAAAGGCAACATACAGAATGGGAGAAGATATTTTCAAACAACATATCTGATAATGAGTTAGTATTCAAAATCTAGAAAGAACTTATCAAACTAACACACACTGATACAAATCATACAGCTCAGTTAAAAAATGGGCAGAAGACATGAATAGACCCTCTTTCAAATAAGATATTTAGATTCCTAAGCAACACATTTCAGAATGTTTCACATCACTCTTCATCCAGGAAATACAAATCAAACCCACCTCACACCAGTCAGAATGGCAAAAATTAAAAACACAAGAAACAACAAATATTGGCAATGTTTCAGAGAAAGGTCAAAACCCTCTTGGAGTATTGCTGGGAATGCAAACAGATGCAACCACTCTGGAGAACACTATGAAGGTTCCTGCAAAAAATAAAAATAGAACTACTCTGTGATCCATCAACTGAAGTACTAGGTATTTACCAAAACATTTCAAAAATACAGATTTGATGGTGTACATATACCTCAGTGTTTATAGCAGCATTATCAACAGTAGCAAACTATGCGGAGAGCCAAATGCTTATCACCTGATGAACGGATACAGAAGATGTGTATATATAGTGGAATATTACTCAGCCATTAAAAAAGAATGAAATCTGCCATTTGCAATGATGTAGATGGAGGTAGAATGTATTCTGTTAGTCGAAATTAATCAATCAGGGAAAAAGAAATAGTGTACGATTTCACTAACATGTAGAATTAAAAAAAACAGATGAACATATGGGAAGGGGAAAGAGGAGAGAGAAAAGTAAATCACAAGAGACTCTGAGCAACAGAGAACAAACTGAGGGTTGATGGAGGGAGATGGGTGAGAGGTGAGCCAGATGGGTGATGGGTCTAAAAGAAGGCAATTTTTATGATGAGCTCTGGGTGTTGTATATAAGTGATGAATCAGTGAATTCTACTCTGGAAACCAATATTGCATTGTATGTTAACTAACTAAAATTTAAGTAAAAGTTAAAAAATTAAACAAAGTTGCTTTCTACACAGAAAATAAAAGAATCATTCACCACGATCTAGCAGGATTGACTCCTGAGCTGCAAGGGTGGTTCGGTATTTGTGATATATTTGTGTAATGTGATGTACCACATCAATAAAAGAATAAGGATAAGAACCATATGATCTTCTCAATAGATGCAGAAAAAACATTTGTCAAGGTTCAGCAGCCTTTCTTGATATAAACCTCAACAAAGTAGGGATATAGGGAACATATCTGAACCTAATGAAGGCCATACACAAAAGACCCATAGCTAATATCATCCTCAATGGGGAACAACTGAGATCTTTTCCTCTACAGTCAGGAGCAAAACAGGGATGTCCACTCTCACCATTGGTATTTAACATATTACTGGGAGATCTACCCTCAGCAATCATAAAAGAAAAAGAAGTAAAAGGTATGTCTGCAAAGAAGTCATATAGATGACTAACAGACATAGGAAAAGATGTTCAGCATCACTCATCCTTAGGGAAATACAAATCAAAACTATAATGAGATACCACCTCACACCTATCAGAATTGTTAAAACTAACAACATAGGAAACAACAGATGTTGGTGAGGATATGGAGAAAGTTACACTGTTGGTGAGAATGAAAAGTGGCACAGCCACTCTGGGAAATAGTATGGAGTTTCCTCAAAGGGGTAAAAATAAAACTACCCTATGACCCAGCAATTGCACAATTAGTTGTTTACCAAAAGGATATAAAAATACTAATATGAAGGGGCACATACACCCCAATGTGTTTAGCAGCATTTTAATCTGTAGTCAAATTATGGAAAGATCCCCAATGACCATCAACTGATATATGGTTAAAGAAGAGGTAGTATATACACACAATGGAATATTACTCATCCATGAAAAATAATGAAATCTTGCCATTTGCAATAACATGGCTGTAGCTAGAGAGTACTATGCTAAGTGAAATAAGTCTGTCATGAAAAGAAAAATAACAGATGTTTTCTCTTATATGTGCAATATTTTCCCCATAGGCTCTTAAAAATTTCTCCAAATTATTATTTAAATTTCAGTAAATCAACATACTTTGTAATATTAGTTTCAGGTGTGGAATTTAGTGCTTTATCACTTACATACAACAGCTGGTGTTCATCACAACTGCCCTTCTAATTACCCATCACCTATTTAACATATCCCTTCTTAATCTCCATGTGTTAGTAAAATCATATGGTATTTGTCTTTCTCTAACTTATTTTATTTAGCATAATACAACCTAGCTCCATCTACATCCATGCAGGTGTCAAGATTTTGTTCTTTTTTTATGGCTGAGTAATAATCCGTTGTACATATGTACTATATCTTCTTCATTCATTCATCTGTCAGTGTACACTTGAGCTACTTCCATAATATGGTTACTGTAGATAATGCTGCTATAAATATTGGGGGTGCATGCATCCCTTTCAATTAGTATTTGTGTGTCGTTTGGATAAATACCTAGTAGTGCAATTACTAGATCATAGGGTTGTTCTATATTTAACTTTTTGAGGAACCTCCATGTTGTTTTCCATAGTGGCTACAGTATAGATAAAAATATATTCAAAATGGATGAAAGGCCTAGATGTGAGGCAAGAAACCATCAAAATCCTAGAAGAGAACACAGGCAACAACCTCTTTGATATAGGTTATAGAAATTTCTTACTAGACATATCTAAGGAGGCAATGAAAATGAAAGCAAAAATGAACCATTGGAACCTCATCAAGATTAAAAGTTTGTACACAGTGAGGGAAACAATCAACAAGGCTAAAAGGCAACCTAAAGAATGGGAGAATATATTTGCCAATGACATATCATTTAAAGTGTTCATATGCAAAATCTATAAAGAACGTTTCAAACTCAACACCCCAAAACCAAATAACCTAATTAGGAAATGTGTAAAAGACATGAACAGACACTTCTGCCAAGAAGACATCCAAGTGGCTAATGGACAATAATGATGAAAAAATGCTCATCATCACTCATGATTAGGATAACATAAATCAAATCCATAATAATCCTGTCAGAAGGACACCTCACACTTGTCAGAATCACTGAAATTAAGAGCGTAGGAAACAATAGATGTTGTTGAGCATGTGGAGAAAAGGGAACCCTCTTACACTATTGGTGGAAATGCAAAGTGATGCAGCCACCTTGGAAAACAGTGTGGAGATTCCTCAGAGTGTTAAAAATATAACAACCCTATTACCCAGCAGTTTCACTACTAGGTATTTATCCAAAGGATATAAAAATACTGATTCATAGTGTCACATTCACCCTAATGTTTATAGCAGCACTATCAACAATAGCCAGATTATAGAAAAAGCCCAAATGTCCTTCGATGACTGACAAATGGATACAAAGTTGTGTTATATTTGGGTGCCTGAGTGACTCATTCAGTTGAACATTTGAATCTTGAAATTGGCTCAGGTCATGATCCCAGGTTTGTGTGATTGAGCCCTGTATTTGGGTTCCATGCTGAGCATAGAGTCTCCTTAAATTCTCTCTCCTCTGCCTCTCTCCACTGCTCATGGGCTCTCTCTTTCTAAAATAAAATAAAATGAAATAATATAAAATTAAATACGAAAATAAAATAAAATAAAAAGAAATGATACATATATACAATGGAATATTACTCATCCATCAAAAAGAATAAAATCTTGCTATTTGCAGTGATGTGGATGGATCTAGAGTGTATTGTGAAATAAGTCAGTGTGAGAAAGACAAATACCTTATGATTTCACTAATATGTGGAATTTAGGAAACAAAACAGATGAACAAATGGGAAGGGGAAAACGACAGAAAGAGGGAAGTAACCATAAGAGACTCTTAACGATAGAGAACTGAGGGTTGCTGGAGGGTAGGAGGGTGGTGGGATGAGCTAAATAATCAATGACTATTAAGGAGGACACTTGTTATGATGAGGACTTGGTGTTATATGTAAGTGAAGAATCCCTAGATTTACTCCTGAAACCAACATTACACTATATGTTAACTGCCTGTAATTTAAATATATTTGGAAGAAAAAAATCATTCACAAATACTGAGATTTACTTCGTCATTACTGATTTGGATGCCTTTTATTTATTGTTGTTGTCTGATTGTTGTGGCTAGGACTTCCAGCACTATTTTGAATAAAATTGGTGAGAATGAACACACTTGTCTTCCTCCTGACCATAGGGGAAATCTTGTTTTTCTCCAATAAGGGTGATGTTACATTTCAGTGCTTTTTATTTTTATTTTAAAAAATGTTTAATAGTTTATTGTCAAGTTGGTTTCCATATAACAC
>NW_024083500.1:0-5376 GCF_003009895.1 Hyaena hyaena | reverse complement strand
GCAGACAGCTGCCGTTCTGTCAAGGCTTCCTGAATAGCGGTGGGCATGAAATCCCCTCACTGGGTATGAGAGAGCTGGCTGACTCCAATTTTACCCGTGTCCATCAGTCCAGATGCACCTCAGTGACCAGCACATTGCCTGCAGTAGAGGCTTCAGCTGCTTAAACCAAACACCGACCCTCTGTGCTCTGCAGGTGCTTTTGCTTTCTTTTACATTTTTTAACGTTTATTTTTGAGACAGACAGAGAGAGAGAGAGAGAGAGAGAGAGAGAGAGCCAGCAGGGGAGAGGCAGAGAGAGAGGGAGACACAGAATCCGAAGCGGGCTCCAGGCTCCGAGCTGTCAGCACAGAGCCCGACGCTGGGCTCGAACCCACAAACTGTGAGACCATGACCTGAGCCGAAGTTGGACGCTCAACCAACTGAGCCACCCAGGCGCCCCTGCAGGTGCTTTTTACTAGGGCTAAGTGTGCCTGAAAGCCAGAGCAGTGGGTTCCTCCCCCCAGAAGACCAAAAACAAACGCCCTGCACGCACCAAATCTACTGACCATAGAGTGCTGCAAAGCTTCAGATCTAGGGGAAATAGTATCTAGCTTCTCTTATGAAGCACACCAAAACACACGTAGTAAAAACTCCCCAAACACTGGACAAGGTCCAAACGCTCCCCACTGCAGGCAAGGAGAAACTCTGCAAGGGACTAACCCGAGGGAAAGAGCAGTCAAAACATGGGAGCAGAGTGCAGACAGCCCACAACAGGAAAACTTCTTGAAGCACCAGGCCCTGGTAAGTATATGACATCTTTTTAATACAGCCATTACTCTCAGGAGCAGAAACATAACAGGTTTTCCTGATACAGGAAGCATAGATAAAATGCCAAGATGGAGGAGTTCATCCCAAAACAAAGAAGAAGAAGAGGCCATGGGGCCAGGGACCTAATAATAAGAGATAAGCTTTATGCAAGAACACGAATTTAAAAACAATCATAAGGATACTAGCTGGGTTTGACAAAAGCATAGAAGACACCAGGGAGTCTCTTACCACAGACACAAAAGACCTAAAAACTAGTCATGGCAAAATTTTAAAAAGTGCTGTAACTGCGATGCAAAACTGACTGGATGCAATGACCACAACATTGGAAGCTACAGAGGAAAGAGTATTTGAAATAGAAAATACAACTATAATTATAAATGAAGCTGAAAAGAAGAGGGAAAGAAAACTATTGGATCATGAATGTAGACCTTTGGAAATCAGTGACTCTATAAAGCATAATAAAGCATAATAACATTCATATCATAGGAGTCCCAGAAGAAGAGAGGGGAATAAGGGGGAGCAGATTTATTTGAGAAAATTATAGCTGAGCACTTCCCTAATCTGGGGAAGGAAACAGATATCCAAATCCAGGTGGCACAAAGAACTCCCATCAAAATCAGCAAAAGCAGGCCAACAGCAAGACATATCATAGTAAAATTTGCAAAATACTGACATAAGGAAAGAATCCTGAAAGCAGCAGTGGAAAAGAAATCCCTAATTACACGAGAAGACAAGTAAGGTTAGCAGCAGATCTCTCCAGACAAACTTGGCAAGCCAGAAGGAAGTGGCATGATTCCCAACGTGCAGATTGGGAAAAAAATATCCAGCCAAGAATACTCTATCAAGCAAGGCTGTCATTAAGAATGCAAGGAGACATAAGGCGTTTCCCAGACAAACAAAAAATAAAGTAGTTTGTGGCCACTAAAACAGCCCTGCAAGAAATATTAAAGGGGACTCTTTGAGTGGGAAAGAAAGACCAAAAGCAACAAAGACTAAAAAGGAACAGAGAAAAGTTCGAGAAACACCAACTTTACAGGTAATCCAACAGCACTAAATTCATATCTTTCAATAATCACTTTGAACTTAAATAGACTAAATGCTCCAATCAAAAGACATAGGGTATCAGGATGGATTAAGAAACAAGACCAATCTATATGTTACCTGAAAGAGGATCATTTTGGACAAAAAGAAACCCACAGATTGAAAGTGAGGGGATGGAGAACCATTTATCGTGCTAATGGACTTTACAAGAAAGAACAGAGTAGCAATATTTATATCAGACAAACTAAATTTTAAGCCAAAGTCTGTAACAAGAGATCAAGAAGGACATTATATCATAATTAAGGGGTCTATCTAGAAAGAAGACATAACAATTGTAAATATTTATGCCTCCAACTTGAAAGATCCCAAATGTATAAATTAATTAGTAACAAACATTAAAAAAAAAAACCCTCATTGATAATAATACAATAACAGTAAGGGACTCTAACACCCACTTACAGCAATGGAGAGATCATCTAAGCAGAAAATCAACAAGGAAACAATGGCTTTGAATGACACACTGGACTGGATGGACTTAACAGACATATGCAGAACATTTCATCTTAAAGCAGCACAATACACATTGTTTACGAATGCACATAGAACATTCTCCAGAATAGATCACAAATCGGGCCTCAAGAAGTACAAATAGATTGAAGTCATACCATGCATATTTTTAGACCACAATGTTATGAAACTTGAAATCAGCCACAAGAAAAAAAAAATTGAGAAGACCACAAATATATGGAGGTTAAAGAACATCCTACTAAAGAACGAATGAGTTAACCAGAAAACTAAGGAAGAAATAAAGAAATACATAAAAGCATATGAAAATGAAAACACGACAGTTCAAAATCTTTGGCATGCAGCAAAAGCCGTCATAAGATGGAAGTGTATAGCACAACAGGCCTACCTCAAGAAGCAAGAAAAGTCTCAAATGCAGAACCTGGCCTTTCATCTAAATGAGCTTGTAAAGGAACAGCACATAAAGACTGAAGCCAGCAGAAGGGAAATAATAAAGATTAGAGCAGAAATAAATGATATGAAAACAAACAAACAAACAAACAAACAAAACAGTACAACAGATGGATAAAACTAGGAGGTGGTTCTTTGAAAGAATTGATAAAATTGATAAACCCTTAGCCAGACTCATTAAAAAAAGAATAAGTATGCAAATAAATAATAAAATCATAAAAGAAAGAAGAGAAATAACAACCAGTACCACAGTAATACAATTACAAGGGAATATTATGTACAGTTATATGCAAACAAATTGGACAATCTGGAAGAAATGGGTAAATTCCTAGAAACATATAAACTACCAAAACTGACATAGGAAGAAATAGAAAGCTTGCCCAGACCAATAACCAACAAAGAAACAGAGCCAGTAATCAAAAATCTCCCCAGAAATAGAAGTCCAGGACTAGATGGCTTCCCAGGGGAATTCTACCAAACATTTAAAGGAGAGTTAATACATATTCTTTTCAAACTACTAAAAGAAATGGATATGGAAGGAAATCTTCCAAACTAATTCTACGAAGCCAGCATTACCTTGATTCAAAACCAAAGACCCCTCTAAGAAGGAGCATTATGTATGGGCCAATACCCCTGATGAACATGGATGTAAAATTTCTCATTAAGATACTAGCAAATCGAATCCAACAGTACATTAAAAGAATCATTCACCATGATCACATTGGATTTATTCCTTGGCTGCAAGGGTGGTTCGATATTCACAAACCAATCAACGTGATACACTACATTAAAAATAGAAAGGATAAGAACCATATGACCATTTCAATGGATGCAGAAGAAGCATTTGACAAAGCACAGCAATCCATTCTTGAGAAAATCTCCCGATCTCCCAAGTAGAGATAGATGGAACATACCTCAACGTCATAAAGGCCATATATTAAAGACCCACAGCTAATATCATCCCCAATGGGGAAAAACCGAGAGCTTCCCTTTATGGTAGGGAACAAGACAGGAATGTCCACACTCACCATCGCTATTTAATATAATACTGGAAGTCCTAGCCCCAGCAATCAGACAACAGAAACAAATAAAAGCCGTCCAGATCAGCAAAGAAAAAGTCACCTTCAGTATTCGCAGACGACATGCACAAAAGACTCCACCAAAACTTTGCTAGACCTAATGCATGAATTCAGCAAAGTGGCAGGATATAAAATCAATGTGCAGAAAGCTGTTGCAATTCTGTACACCAATAATGAAGCAGCAGAAAGGAAAATCAAAGAATCGATCCTATTTACAACTGCACTTAAAACAATAAGATACCTAGGAATAAACCTAACCAAAGAGGTAAAAGATCTCTACTGTGAAAGCTATGAAACACTTATGCACGAAATTGAAGATGACACAAAGAAATGTAAATTGTTCCATGCTCATATATTAGAATAAGGAATATTGTTAAAATGTCTATACTACCCAAAGCAATCTACACATTTAATAAATCCATGTCAAATTACCACTAGAACTTTTCAAAGAGCTTGAATAAACAATCCTAAAATATATATAAAGCCACGAAAGACCCTGAGTGGACAAAGCAATTTTGAAAAAGGAAAGCTGAAAGCATCACAATTCCAGACTTCAAGCTGTATTGGAAAACTGTAGTCGTCAAGACGGTGTGGTATTGGCACAAAAACAGACACATAGACCAATGAAGCAGGGGACACCACGGTGGCTCAGTCAGTTGAGTGGCTAGTTTTGATGTTTGCTCAGGTCATGATCTCATGGTTTGTGGAATCAGGCCCTGCATCTGGCTCTGTGCTGACAGCACGGAGCCTGTTTGGAATTCTCTCTCTGTCCTGTTCTCTCTCTCTCTCTCTCAATATGAATAATAAACTAGAAAAGAAAATGGAACAGAATAGAAAACCCAGGAATGGACCCACAACTATATGGTCAAGTAATCTTCCACAAAGCTGGAAAACATATTCAGTGGAAAACAATCTCTTCAACAAATGATGTTGCAAAAACTGGACAGCGACACACAGAAGACTGACACTGGGCCACTTTCTTACACTATAAACAAAATACATTTAATGTGGGTGAATAGACCTAGGGGCTCCTTGGTGACTCAGTCAGTTAAGCAGCTGACTTTGGCTCAGATCATGATCTCATGGTTTGTGAGTTTGAGCTCTGCCTCTGGCTCTCTGCTGACAGCTCAGAGCCAGAAGCCTGCTTAGGAGTCTCTCTCTCTCTCTCTCTCTCTCTCTCTCTCTCTCTCTCTGTCTCTCTGCTGCTTCCCTGCTCGCTCGCTCGCTCTCGCTCCTCGCTCTCGCTCTCAAAAATTAATTAATATTAAAAACATTTAAAATAAAATAAAATGGATGAAAGGCCTAAATGTGAGACAGGAAAACATCAAAATCTTAGAGAACACAGGTGGCAACCACTTTGACATCGGACATCGGCTGCAGCAACTTCTTACTAGACACGTCTCCAGAGGGGAGGGAAACAAAAGTAAAAATGTACTATTGGGACTTCATCAAGATTAAAAGCTTCTGCATAGCG
>NW_024083499.1:0-5414 GCF_003009895.1 Hyaena hyaena | reverse complement strand
AATTCTGTTTTAAATGCCTGGTAGAATTCTCCAGGGAAGCCATCAGGTCCAGGGCTCTTATTTGTTGGGAGATTTTTGATCACTGATTCGATTTCCTCACTACTTATGGGTCTGTTCACATTTTTTTTTTTACCTATTCCCATGTGAATTATGGTATTGAGTGTGTGTTTAGGATTTGTCCATTTCTTCTAAGTTGTCCAATTTGTTGGCATATACTTCTTCGTAGTATTCCCTGATAATTTCTTGTATTTCTGAGGGGTTGGTTGTAAGAAGACCATTTTCATTTATGATTTTGTCTATTTAGGTACTCTCTCTTTACTTTTTGAGAAGACTGGCTAGAGGTTTCTCAATTTTCTTTATTTTTTGAAAAAAACAACTCTTGGTTTCATTGGTCTATTCCATTGTTTCTTTGGTCTCTATGGTGTTTATTTCTGCTATGATTTTTACTATTTCTCTTCTTCTACTGTGTTTGGGGTGCCCTTGTTGTTCTACCTGTAGTTCCTTTAGGTGAGCAGTTAGATTTTCCACTTGCGCTTTTTCTAATTTCTTGAAATAGGCCTGGAGTGCAATGTACTTTCCTCTCAGAAGCCTTTGCCTCATCCCATAGATTTTGGATTGTTGTCTTTTCATTTTCACTTCTTTCCTTATATTTTTAAATTTCTTCTCTAATTGCCTGATTAGCCCATTCATTCTTTAGTAGTGTGTTCTTTAACCTCTATGATTTTGGAGGTTTTCCAGACTTCTTCCTGTGATTGATTTCAAGTTTAAAACATTATGATCTGAAAGTGTGCATGGTATGATCTAAATTTTTTATATTTATTGAGGGCTGCTTTATGGCCAAGTATGTGATCTATCTTGGAGAAAGTGCCATGCGCACTTGAAAAGAAAGTGAATTCCGGGGCCTAAGGTGTAGAGTTCTAAATATATCTGTCAGATCTGTCTAGTCCAAAGTGTCTTTCAAGTCCATTATTTGTTTAGTAATTTTCATCCTGGTTGACCTATCCATTGCTGTATGCGGTGTATTAAAGTCCCCTGCTATTAGCACATTCTTATCAATAAGATTGTTTTTGTTTGTGATTAATTGTTTTAAATATTTAGGTGCTCCCATATTCGGGGCATATTCATTTATGATAATTCTTCCTGATGGATAGACCCTGTAATTATTATATAATGCCCTTCATCCCTTGTTATTGTCTTTAATTTAAAGTCCCGTTTGTCTGATATTAGTATAGCTACTTCAGCTTTCTTTTGATTTCCAGTTGCATGATATATATTTCTCTATCCCCTTATGTTTCATCTTAAGGTATCTTTCAGTCTAAAATGAGTTTCTATATAGATGGATTTTGGATTTATTTAAATAGGTTTTTTAAATTTATTTCTAGGAGAGAGAGAGAGAGACAGCGTGAGCAGGGGAGGGTCAGAGAGAGAGGAAGATACAGACTCTGAAATAGGCTCAAATCTCTGAGCTGGCAGTCAGCACAGAGCTTGACACGGGGCTTGAACCCACGAACCGCGAGATCATGACCTAAGCGAAAGTCGGACGCTTAACCGACTAAGCCACCCAGGCCCCCTGGATTTTGGATTTTTATCCATTTTAGTACCCTCTGTCTTTTGATTGGAGCATCCAGCCCATTTACATTCAGTGTTCTTATTGAAATATGTGGGTTTAGAGTGATTGTGTCCTTTGTGGGATTCATGCTTGTGGTGGTGTCTTTGGTATCTTCTTTCCTTGAAACACTTCCCTCCCAGCGTACCCCTCAGGATTTCTTGTAGGGCTGGCTTAGTGGTGACAAATTGTCTCAATTTTTGTTTATTTGGAAAGACTTTTATCTCTCTCTCCTTTTGGAATGACAGGCTTGCTGGATAGAGGATTCTTGTCTGTATATTTTATCTGTTCATCACATTGATGATCTCCTGCCATTTCTTTCTGGCCTACCAAGTTTCAGTAGATAGGTCTGTCACCACTTTGATAGGTTTCCCTTTGTATTTTAGGGCCCTTTTCTCCCTAGCTGTTTTCAAAATTCTCTCCTTTTCCTTATATTTTGCCATTTTTACTTTAATGTGTCGTGAAGAAGATCGATTCAAATTACATCTGAGGGGAGTCCTCTGAGCCTCTTGTATTTCAACGTTTACTTCCTTCCCCAGGTTGGGGAAGTTCTCTGCTATAATCTGTTCTGGGACTCGTTCAGCACCTTTCCCTCTCTCTTCCTCTTCTGGGATTCCTATGATACGGATAGTGTTGCGTTTGACTGTATCACTGAGCTCTCGAACTCTTCTTTCATGTTCCTGGAACAGTTTGTCTCTTTTTTTTCTCAGTTTCTTCTTTGCCTATAATGGTGTCCTCTAAACCATTTATTCTTCTTTCTGCCTCATAAATCTGTGCATTGGACGCCTCCAGTTTACTATGTATCTCATTTCTCCCATCTTTTAATTCATCATACCTATTTTTAAGCTCCATGTTGTTTGTAGCCATAATTTCTTTGGTGTCCGCCATGATTTTTTCAAGCCCAGCGATTAATTTCATTATTATTTTTCTAAAATCTTGTTCAGTTATGCTTCTTACATCTGTTTTGAGCAGTTCTTTAGCTGTCAGTGCTTCTTGGAATTTCTTTGGAAGAGAGCTCTTTTGTTTCGTCATTTTGGTTAGCTTTGTATCTCTTGAAGTTTTAAAGACTTGTCATGCTCTCTGCACCTGTTAGCACTGCTGTCCCCAAGAAGACTCTTTGAGTCTCCTGGGCCTAACCTTTGAGAAAGTGTTCTTTGAATGGTATTTCTTGGTCTCTCTTGTTAATACCTTGGTTATTTATTTTCCTACTCGTTGTGATATTTGGGACTCTCCACCATGTGTACTTTGGCTTGTTTCTTGAGGTAGCCCTGGAGTAGAAAATGGACAGACATACACACAGGGAACAGAGGCACACAAACACACAGACAAATCCAACAAACACCCAATCTGAGACGGAAAATGAAAACGTAGAGAGAAAAGAAGGAAGTGGATAGACGAATAATAGAAAATAAAAATACATTAAAAAGTCAAAAAGAAGAAAAGAAAAGGAAAAAGAAGTTAGCCGATAGACAAAGAAGTGTTTAAAGCATATAACCAGATATCCAGGCTATAATTAATAGCCGCGTGTATGCAGTGCTGGTTGAAGAGCATAGAGGAAGAGAGAGATGACAGTGCTGGGATGAGTCTAAATTGGAAATAGAATGAACAGTCATAAGGGATAAGAAGTTTTTTTTCAAAGACCTAAAGGGGGGAATATGGTTGGAGAGGTTAGAGAAAGACGCTGGTGTTATCCAGAGAAACTATATAGTCTGATTTCTCCTGAGAGAAAGAGATGAAAAAGTACATAGGTGTAGAATTTACATCTACAGAATGGATTAAATGTGACTGTTTAAACAAGCCAGTGACCAGAATTAACCAGGTCATGCTCAGATTAAATTAAAAAAAAAAAAAGGAGGGAGGGGCAAGATGGCGGAGAAGTAGGGAGCTCCATACCTGCACGCGCGCCCATGCCTCACACGGAAAAGATCTGAAGCCATAGGAAACCGTACGAAACCCGAGAGATTGCGAGAAAAAGGACGCAGATTCTACTGGGAAAGCCTTCTAACGTGAGTGCAAACTGGGGAAGATAAAATTGGGCCTGGATAGGAGACTGGAAGGACGGGGCGACCCCCCATTGCAGGGAGTGAGAGGGGGGAAAAAGAGAGTCCGAAACAGAAAAACCTCCGCTCTGGGAAAAACCTCCGCTCGGAGCATAGAAAGACCTTGTGCACAAAATACCTGCACACCAGACACTCCCACGCTCCAACTGGCCCAGGAGGAACTGCGCTGGCGGTTTGCTTCTTTGTGCTGGCTACTGGCTGGCTAGGAGAAGCTGCGCGCCTGCCGCCATTATCCTCTTGATCGGCTTGGACCCCTGGAGGAGCCGCGCACAGGCACCTGAGTCCCTGCTCCTAGCTGGCTGGAGCTCTAGAAGGAAGGCAAAGAGCTAAAAACTGACAGATTTGACCGCGAGTTCATGTTTTGGGTGACGAGACACAGAGGGAACTTGATTTCCTCACTCCAGTGGGCTCAGAACGCTGGCAGACAAGGCACCTGCCCCGCCCAGGCTCCCCAGCCTGACCCAGAGGAGAAGGGAGCAGCGACTTCTGACTCCACCCCCAAAGCTAGCCAAGAGGCTTGGAATTGCCCTGAAGGGGGTTGTCAGGGGATCGCCTGAGGCAATTTCAGCGGGGTGCTTGGCCTGGGTTTTGGATGCTGGGAATGGCCTGGGTTGAAAAGCTCAACAAACTTTGGCTTAGCCCCTGACGCTGGGAGTTTACACGCCCATAAAAGCGAGGTGGAGTGCCACCACTCTCCTCCCTACAAACACCAAGGCAAAACTCCCACCTGAAGCATTGGATCACACCACGCCCATCCCTGCTTGAGAGCTGCCCTCCTCCCTTTTCTTTCTTTCTTTTTTTTTTTCTCCCACAGAGCACTGACCTGATTACCTCTGGTCACCGGCATGCTTAAACAATCAAATTTAGTCCATTTTGTAGATGCAAATTCTACACCTCCCGACCTTTTCATCTCTTTCTCTCAGGAGTAATTAGACTATATAGTTTCCCCGGATAACACCAGCATCCTTCCCTCACCTAACCAACCATACTCCACCCTTTAACTCTTTGAAACAAGCTTCTTATCCTTTCTGCCTGTTCGTTCTATTTCCAATTTTGCCTCATCCCCACCCTATCTTCTGTCTCTGTCTCTATGCTCTTCAGCCAGCACTGCACACATCTAGCTATTTAATTGTAGCTGGGAAATACGGTTATATGCTATGGACCATTCTTTGTCCATTGGTATGCTTCTTTTTTCCTTTCCTTTTCTTCCTTTTGACCTTTTAATGTATTTTTTATTTTCTATGAATCGCCCTCCGTCTTCCGTCTTTTTTCTTAACTTTTTCGCTGTCCCACTCGGATTGCATGTTAGCCGGATTTGTCTGTGGGATTGTTTGCCCCTGCTCCCTGTGTGTTTGTCAGTCTGTTTTCCTCTCCAGGGCTACCTCCAGAAACAAGCCAAAGTACACATGATGGAGAGGCCCAAATATCATTACGAGTACGAAAATAAAATAACCAAGGTCCCAACAAGGAAGACCAAGAGATACCATTCAAAAAACACTCTCTGAAAAGATAGGCCCTGGACAGTCAAAGAGTCTACCTGGATACAGCAGCGCTCACAGGTGCAGAGAGCGTAACAGGACTTTAAATCTAACAAGAGCCAGGAAACTAACTAAAATGATGAAACGAAATAGCTCTCCCCCAAAGAAACTCCAAAAAGAATTGACAGCTAATGAACTGCTCAAAACAGATATAAGCAGCATAAATGAACAAGATTTTAGAATAATAATCATAAAATTAATAGCTGGGCT
>NW_024083498.1:0-5425 GCF_003009895.1 Hyaena hyaena | reverse complement strand
ATTTTCAAAGAGAGCATGAGTGGGGTAGGGGCAGAGAGAGAGAGAGAGGGAGAGAGAGAGGGAGGGAGGGAGGGAGGGAGGGAGGGAGGGAGAGAACCCCAAGCAAGCTCAGAGCCCAATGCATGCGGGGCTCAATCCCATGATCCATGAGATCATGACCTGAGCCAAAATCAAGAGTCGGCCGCTTAACCAACTGAGCCACTCAGGCGCCCCTAGGCTTTTGAGTTCTTTATTACTACCCCATATTGCTGCCACTTCTTTAAACCCTACGGTATTAAGTATGATTCTGTGCACAAAGCAAACACAGCAGTGTGTACAATAATCATGACAGCTTTTGCCATATTGTATTGCACCTGCAGAATAGAATAATGGCCAGATACTTATCATCCAAGTAGACTAATTCTACAGGTATTTATAAATATAAAGTGCAATACCGATGTGAGATCAACTATAAATATAATTATCAACGTTAACTGGAATTCCACAAGTCTAGGTTGCCTTAGATTATCACAGATTAGATTAAAATACTGTCAAGATTATTTCTAAGGAAGTCCCACCTGCAAGAATGCTTTAGAACAACATTAACCCATGTACTGTAAACCTTTGTGGAAGTTACAGTTTAAAATTATATTATTTCATAATATTTCACTCTCTAATTGTCGTCTATCAAGTATAAGGTAAGGGACCACCCTAAACAAAATGGTGATGAATGTCTTGAGCACACTCTCCTCTTTTCTTTTATTATCTTTCTTTTTACCTTCAGATATACTTTACCAGAAACCCCAACCCTTCCTCCTTTGCTTCCCTCTGTTCTATAAGAAACTCTTAGCCAGGGGCTCCACGATAATACATCTAATTGACAACTTTATACTTTGGTGTGTGTGTGTGTGTGTGTGTGTGTGTGTATGTTTTAAGAGCAAGTTATTGAGGTATCGAATCATAACCCATGGGATAAATTCCTAATGGGAACATTTCAGAAACAAGTGATAAGCCTGTTACAGAGATATCGAAGCAAAGAATATCACACTGGTGGCCTTTGATTTAGGTGACAATTAGTTTCTCCAGCTGATAAGGCCAATCATAGATGGTAATGAATGATCTTGAAGGCACAATCTGTGTCAGTGCGTCTAATAGCTATAAAGTCTTCTATCCCAATAATTCACTACAAGGAGTTCCACCACAAAGTGCACTGCTTTTGTGTATAGTTACCCTTCTCCCCACTCTACGACTTTCTTTCATGTCATGATCATGCCTTCTACTCTCTCCTATCACCCACATAAAACAACAGGGGCAGAGACGAGTCACTTAAGAGTAGACGAGCAAGAACTCCTGTGTCTAAGCTAAGAAATGGTTCTGAATTTATACTCTCAAGGACTTGCTGAATACTCCTACTCAAGTGATTAAGTATATTAAGGCCTGGATTTCATTCTCTCGTTAATGAAGGAGTAAAATAAAATGACCCTAAAATTCCAACACCTCTAGAATTCTGTGGTTCTGTAATACGTGGTATTATTCCACATAAAGATGAAACCCTAGCCAGAGAAATATAGTACACTCTTCATTAAGTAAAAGTCACATTTAACTAAAATTTCCTGTTTTAATAGTTAATGAACTAAAAGATACTGGGAATGCGTTAAAACTCCTAGTATAATTCACAAAGAAGTGTGGAAGACTCACAATGTGTCTGGTAAAAATACATCTAGGTGAATAACCAAATGAAAAACAGTCATTAGATGATCAATATTCACCCAGAGCAGTGTTTTCCAAATTGTACCGCAAAGATACAATTTGTTAGTAAGAACTGCTTTTAAACAGGAGGTGGGCCTTTGAGGGTCAGCTAGACTTAATGACTTGCTGCTGCCCAAGAACAGAATGATAATAATTATTTATTCCTATAATGGGAATCTAGAAATAATAATTTTACAGTGGGGAAACCCTGGGTACTATTAATTAACCAAATGACCAAGGTTAGAGTCACAAGCGATGGCTCACGGTACACTGTGCCTTTAAATTTTGCATCATAAGTGCCCGCCTACCACATCCTAGTATCAAGTCCTCTGATTGGTCACGCCTTCAAAGCCCTCTCCCCACATCGAACAATAATAGTTCCTTGTGCAACTGCTGCTTTGTTACTGCAGCCTGGCAACATAGTCCCTTGGTCAAGAGCCTGACGAGAGAGAGGCCTCGGACCACATCCTCTTCTACCTCTAGGTAGGCAAGAGGCCAATACCAATCTCACCCTTACTCAACAATGGCCTGGGCTCCAGAGAAAAGGCCAGAGCCTAATCCAAAAGAGTTCAGAGCCGGCCGGGACGGCAGGGGTGGTGCCCATGGCGGCGGCAGTGGCGGTGGCCGTGGAAGCGGCAGTGGCGGTGGTGGTGGCGGTGGTGGTGGCGGTGGCGGCGGCGGCGGCGGCGGCGGCGGCGGCGGCGGCGGTGGCAGAGGCCGAGGCCGAGACCAAGAGAGAGGCAGGGGCGGAAGCGGCAGGGGCGGGAGCGGCAGGGGCGGGAGCGACAACATGCAGGCCCACCGCCCTGGAGAACCACCTCTGTGCTTTAAATTAAACAACAACATGATTGGTATGGTGATTGGTCGTGGTGGGTCAAAGATAAAAGACCTCCAGAGTACGACAAACACCAAAATACAGATCATAAGAGGTGATTTTGAAGCAGAGGTGAAAATTTTTGGTGCCAAGGATATGAAAGCAAAGGCCAGGGCGGCTATAGAAACTCTCATTAAAAAGCAAGAACGAAGCTACACTGCAGAATCCAGTGTTGATAATGCTGTCCCTCAGCCCCCTGTGGGAAGAGATTTTCGCGCAGATACCACTGGTAGACAAGTTCAGCCCCTGATAGATTGGGATCAAGTCAGGGCGGAAGTCGTGGAGTGGGAAAAAAGAAAATGGGCAGATTTACCACCAATTAAGAAAAATTTTTACAAAGAAACCAAAGCAACACAGTCAATGTCTCAAGTCCAGGTAGATATGTGGAGAAAGGAAAATTTTGACATAACGTGTGATGACTTGAAAGATGGTGACAAGCGTCCCATCCCCAATCCCACCTGTCAATTTGAAGATGCTTTCCAGCCCTATCCTGAGCTTGTGAAAATCCTGAAAAGAGCTGGTTTCCAAAAGCCAACGCCAATTCAGTCACAGGCATGGCCAGTCATCTTGCAGGGCATAGATCTTATAGGAGTTGCCCAAACTGGAACAGGCAAAACTTTGTCCTATTTAATGCCTGGGTTTATTCATCTCAATAATCAACCAGTATCCAGAGAGGAGAGGAATGGACCTGGCATGCTGGTCCTTACACCCACTAGAGAATTAGCTCTTCAGATAGAAGCTGAATGCTCTAAGTATTCGTATAAAGGTTTTAAAAGTGTTTGCATTTATGGTGGTGGGAAAAGACATCAACAAATACAAGACCTCACCAAAGGCATAGACATCATTATTGCAACTCCTGGACGACTGAATGACCTGCAAATGAATAACTTTGTCAACCTACGAAGCATAACCTACTTAGTCTTAGATGAAGCAGATAAAATGCTAGATCTGGGGTTTGAACACCAGATAATGAAGATTTTATTAGATGTGCGCCCAGACCGCCAGACCATTATGACAAGTGCCACCTGGCCAGATACCATTCGTCGACTTGCTCAATCTTATCTGAAAGAGCCTATGATTATTTATGTTGGCACTCTGGATCTAGCGACTGTAAATACAGTGAAGCAGAATGTCATTGTTACCACAGAAGAAGAAAAACGATCTCTTATCCAACAATTCCTCGAGAACCTATTACCTCACGACAAAGTTATCATCTTTGTGAGCAGAAAACTTGTCGCCGATGACTTATCCAGTGATTTAAGCATACAACGTATCCCTGTAGAATCACTGCATGGCGACAGAGAACAACATGATCGTGAACAAGCACTACAGGACTTTAAAACCGGAAAAGTGAAAATATTGATTGCTACCGATTTAGCATCCCGAGGTCTTGATGTTAATGATGTCACACATGTGTATAATTACGACTTCCCACGCAATATCGAAGAATATGTACACAGAGTGGGGCGCACTGGAAGAGCAGGGAAGACTGGCACGTCAATTACGCTCATGACTCAAAATGATTGGAAGATTGCCAGTGAAGTGATTAAAATTCTGAACCGAGCAAATCAGAGTGTCCCCGAAGATCTTGTAACAATGGCCGAGCAATACAACTTACATAATCAAAAAAAGGAGACAGGAAAGAAATCAAAATCTCGTGAAAAACCCAAGAAGTTTTGGTGATGTCTACGCTGTAAAGTTGAAGTACACTACCTGAAGATTGAAGATATGTTTAAGATCTATAATATTCAAGAGCCGTCAAGAAGTTTTAGAAACATATTAACAACTTAAGGACATTCACCCAGTTCTTAAATACAAGTCTTCAACGTTGTGTATGTTCCTTAATAAAATCAAAAGTGTTTGAAAAATGAAAGAGTGAGAAATTATGTGGGAAAAAATTAAATGTTACGTGTTGGTTAAAGTCTAGTTTCTTTTTATAGCCTGCCATGTCCATTTGTGTCTTCTCTAAAAGACTGGGAGCAGACAACAATGGTGCTTTTCTTGCTTTACAAAGCTGCACTGAATTGAAACATAATTTTCATCAAGTTTATCCTGGTCAAAATAGTCTATTTTCCCCCAGTGGTTGGTTCGACAACAATCCCTAAAAATATCTCCACTGTCATTCCCCAATTAAAAAAGAAAAAATCGTTAGAAAATAAATGCCCAGTCTTCTAGAAGATACCACAATTCTGTTTTCTCAGCTAGATGTGACCGACAGCAATGGTGTCTGGTTCAATGGGAATCAGATCCTCATCACTAACCTTTGGTTAAAACTTCCGTGGAGGTCATTTACCTTCTGAAGTTTTCACTTTCTTCACTAATAAATTGGGATGGTTGTATTAAATAATTTTGGGGTCCCCTTCACCTCTAAATTCTATATTATAACCAAACTTGTATAACTCAGCCTTTACGAACACTTTATTTTCTAACCTAGGAAGAAAACCACATCCTTGTGTAACAAAGTGAAACAATGAAACCCTTTTAAATGGCCAGAATAGTGTATTCTGCATTTTTATTGATTTTTGAAATGTGACTCACAGGTTATTTGCTTTTCATCATATTTTATTTTTCAATTTCTCTTGAAAAGGTCAAAACTTCATTTACACATGAGAAAAATTAATGTGAAAGAAAAATATATACTGGGAAAGACATTAAAAACTCAACCAAATGACACTTTTGCCATAGGAACCCATTTAAAAATTTTTTTTCATTTTATTTATTAGAGAGAGCGAGTGAGTGGGAGAGGGGAAGGGGTAGAGAGAGAGTGTGTGAGAGTGTGAGGGGGTGGGGGGGAGGGGGGAAGAGGGGGAGGGGGGAAGAGGG
>NW_024083497.1:0-5428 GCF_003009895.1 Hyaena hyaena | reverse complement strand
ATATTTACTGACCACAATGGTATAAAATAGAAATGAAAAACAGTAAGAAAGCTGGAAAACTCACAAGTACAGGGAGGTTAAACAACACACTGCTGAAAAAAAAAAAAAAAAAAAAAAAAAAAAAAAAAAAAAAAAAAAAAAAAAAAAAAAAAAAAAAAAAAAAAAAAAAAAAAAAAAGGATATGTACATACCAAATCCTATGTAACAAAAGCAATTCCAAGAAGTTTATAAGAATAAAGGTATACATAGAGAAAATGAAAAATCTTGAATAAAACACCTAAAATATACCTCAAGGAAATAGAAAAAGAAGAACAAAGTAAATACAGAGTTAGCAGAAGGAAGGAAATAAAATATAGAGCAGAAATAAATGAAACAGAGAACAGGAGAACAGAAAAGATTAATAAAACTGAGTTGGTTCTCTGAAAAGATAAAATTGACAAACCATTACCTATATTAATTGAGAGAGAGAGAGAGAGGATCCAAATAAAAAAATTTTAAGTGAAAAGGAGCTGATTCCACAAAAATATAAACGATCATATGAGACTATTACGAACAATTACACACCAACAAATTGGACAACCTAGAAACATGCAATCTCAAAGATTGAATCATGAGAAAACAGAAAATCTGAATGGACCAATAACATGACTGAAGTCCTAGCCAAAGCAATAAGACAAGAAAAAGAAAAAAAGGCATCCAAATCAGACAGGAAGAAGTAAAATTATCTTTGTTTACAAAGGACATTATCATGTATACAGAAAATCTTAAAGATTTCACCACAACTTTTTCTGGAACTAATAAATTCAGTGAAGTTGCAGGATATTAAAACAACAAACAAATATCCGTTAATTTTTATGCACCAACAGTGACAATATGAAAAAGAAAAACAAGAAAATAACCTCATATATAATAGCATCAAAAGCAATAAATTATTTGCAAATAAATTTAACCAAGGAGGTAAATCATTTTCACACTGAAAACTCTAAGACATTGTTGAAAGAAATTGATGAAGACACAAACAAGTGGAAAAACATGTCTTGCTCATGGATCAAAAAATAATTATAAAAAAACTAATAAAAATAAAAAAATAATAAAGTTAAAATAAAGTTAAAGTTAAAATACCCAAAGCCATCTATAGATTTAATGCAATCCCCCATAAAATCCAATGGCATTTTTCATAGAAACAGAAAAAACAATGATAAACTTTGTATGAAACCTCCAAAGACCCTGAATAGCTAAAGCAATCCTAAGAAGAACAAACTACAGTCATCACATTCCCTGATTTCCAACTACATTATAAAGTTACATGGTTTTATTACTAGCAAATCAGAATGTGTATGGGCTTGTCTCCTACTACGCATATTTTAGAGGGGGAGGCAAATATTCCTTATGTGAGTATGAAGCTCCAACCCATTTGTAGATACTCCATGAGGCTGTCGTATTGGATGCTGGGAGCGGGGGTAACTGGAGTAAGAGAAGGCTCTACAACAGGTCCAGGCTGTAGTGCAAGGAGAGCCGTCACATGACAGCTATGACTGGGGAGGTCATATTGTCCAAGTTTATGCATAATTTTCAGTAATGTTCCCTTTTCTGCTCAGAAGTGTACTAATTTAGCTAATAAATTTTGTGGTCACGCTGACTGTGTCCTAGAAGTTACAAGGCCCACCGCATCCGCGGGACAAGAATGCTGTGTGGAGTCTCTGGCAAACTCCAGCTGGGAAATCTGAGTGCATGCGGACAGTTCTCTATGTGAAAGGAGCTCCTAGCTTAGTGTTCATCTCTGCTCAAAGAAGCTGATTACAGGCCACAAAATAACTAGATAACTCAATCTGCCTATCATGAAATGAGTGTTATCTGATCTACTGAAATCATAAAGGTGGACGCTCCAGGGGACATTTCATGTTTAAATATGAATGTGACCCATAGGAACAAGCCTGAACAGAAAAGAACATGTAATTCACTTGGGGGTGGTGTTCCAAGCAACTTTTAGACATAAGTGAAATGCATGTGCCAGGCTCAGATCCCTGTGTTGTCTTACAAATTTACTGCTTCTCCTGAAACCCACACATATATTTTTAATTTTTTTGATATTTATTTATTCTTAAGAGACAGAGACAAAGCATGATCAGGGGAGGGGCAGAGAAAGAGAGAGATACAGAAACTGAAACAGGCTCCAGGCTCTGGGCTGTCAGCACAGAGCCCGACGCGGGGCTCAAACCCACGAACCATGAGATCATGACCTGAGCCAAAGTCGGACACTCAACCGACTTGAACCAATCAGGTGCCCACGCACACATTCTTAGGAGACATTCCCTGTGGTGTGAGAAGTTCTCTACCAAGTGGACAAGGATTGAAAAGTCCAGATTTGGTGAAACTTGAGACAGCATCAAAGTGGACTGTTACTGAATCTAAGGTCTGGCCTTGCCCCCATTTCATTCTTCTTGAATATAAACCTACCCACACTGCTCAAATTACAAAATAAAACACAATATCATCAATACAGCAGAAGCATCATGTTTACTCCTCAATTACAGTAATGCTTCTCAGAGATGATCATTATTATGAAATTCATTCTCCTTCCTTCCTTCCTTTCCTTCCTTTTATTGTTCTCTGAATTGTATTAATATTAATTTATCCTTACATAATATAAGATGTTACATGTATTTAAACTTCAAGTACATGGCAATATATGTATTTGTCTGCAGCTTGTCTTTTCAAGCCCTATGACACAGAATAATTATGCATCATTATCTCTGGAATGTACAAAAACATATTGTCCCTTTTAGGATGATTTTTCACAGAGGTTCCTGCCAAATCCTTCCCCTGCTGCCATTTGGGGGAGGGAATGATGCTGATTACTGACATCTGAGGACTAAGGTGGCAGCAGCACTGATGGCCCAGCAGCCCCACTGCTCAGGGCAGGGTCAACAAGGGGCAGGACTCAGGGAGAGGGGTGACCTACTCGCTTAGCCTTCAACAGTAAACAGTTCTTACTTGCTTCTTTCCTCCGAAAGACCCCAGAGATTACATCACTCTGTGAACAGAAATGAAATATTGTAAACTTCAATAGCTGACTGAGCATGGGGACAAAACACCTCCTCAGGTCTCTCGGATGAGTTTGACAGAGTCCATGGGGACCGAGAGAAAATGAGCTCCTCACTATCAGTCCCTGCATTCAGCCAGCTCAGTAATGAGATCCCAAGGGGTTGCCTTCCTACTTGGGAAGAAGTGTATACTTTGATTATCTACGTAACTACATTAATAACTTTAAACAACAAACATTGTTCTTTAACCAGGTCCACAGAGATGTCCACACCATTCTAGGAAAAAGGATGAGCAAATGCAACAAGTCTACAATTTCTCACAACACAGTGGGACCACCATCAGTAAATCAAACGATAATACCTTGGTCATTCCTCACTACCCTTTTATATCGTAACTGCCCTCTGAGTAACTAAGGTAGTTAATCAAGGATTAATTTTTAAANTATTCAGGTCCTCCACCATTAAAATAATGATATCTTGCCATTTGCAACATGGATGAACTTGGAAATTATAACGCTGAGTAAAATATTTCAAACACAATATGATATAAGCCATAGGTGGAATTTGAGAAACAAAACAAATGAACAAAGCAAAAAAAGAGGGAAAAAAGACTTTTAACTACACAAAAGAAATTGGTAGTTTGCAGAGAGAAGGTGGGTTTAGGGATGGATAAAACAAATAAAGGACATTAAGAATACACTTCTCTTGAAAAACACTAAGAAATGTATAGAACTGAGAGAGGCAAGATGGCGGAGAAGTAGGGCACTCTGTACATTTCCCTTGATCCCATCTCTCAAACAGAGAAGGCCTGAAGCCATAGGACACTGAACTGAAAGAGTCTAGGAGGAGAAGAGACAGAGTCCAAAGAAGACAACCTCTTAGGTGAGTGAGTGCGAATTGGGGAAGATAAAAATGGGCTGGGATCCAGAGACACAGAGGGAGGGGAGGGAAATCCCTTCGCTGGGAGCCACGGAGAGTCCAGAAGAAGAGAAAGAGCAGCTGAAACCGCTCATAAAACTGTCCCAGGAGAAAAGAACAACTCTGCTCAGCATGGAGAGTGATCCTATTTCTAGCTGTGGTGCTGACTTTGGGCTGGGTGCCCCGGACCCAGGCGGCGCCAGGAGAAACTGCTCTACTGTTCCCCAGGCTCGATCCCTCACTGGGAAGTGGCCTGGCCTGCAGGATTATATTTTGGTTGGTATCAATAAAACGCGCGGACTAAGAGTTGGAAACGACGTGGGGGTTGGGACATAGAACACGGCCCGCCTTGGCTAAGCCTGAGACACAAGGTGATTGCACCCAAAGGAGTGATTTGCAATGCTTGGTTGAAGAGGGGTCTGGGGCGCTGCCATTTTTCTCCCCACAACCACCAAGACGGGACCTCAGGGAGTGGCTAGCGGGACCACAGTGGAGGCTAAGACCTGCCTACACCAAACAATGACCAGCCCCACTAAAGAACTGCGGGTTTTTGTTTGTTTGTTTGTTTGTTTGTTTTACCAGAGCCCAGAGCATGACCAAAATGGATGCTCTGCCATGATTAATTCTAGATCAATTCTTTCTATTCAGATATATTTTCCCTTGTCTCATTCATATCCCTCCCCTCAACTGGACTCGCACTCTGGTCATTGGTTTGCTTCAACAGTCACATTTAATACACTCTCTAGATGTGTATTCTACACTTCCACCGCGACCTTTCTCTCTCTCTCTCCCTGGAGTAATCAGATGACATAGTTTCTCTGAGTAACATCTTCGTTTCTTTCTCCTCACCTCCTACCATATTCTCCTCTTTATCTTGCTGAATTAAACCTCTTAGTCTCTCTACCTGGTCACTGTCCCCTTCGTTTTCTCCCCGCACTATCATTTCTCTCTTTGTATAAACTCTTCCATCGGCACTGCATACACCCTGCTCTTTATTTATAGCTGGAAATTCTAGTTTTATGTTTTTAGACTGTCCTTTGATTTTGGATTTTTTTCTTTTTTCTTTTCTTTTTTCCTTTCTTTTTCCCTTTCAGTTTGCTTGTTTGTTGGATTTGTCTGTGTGCTTGGATGCCTTTGTTCCCTGTGTGTTTGTCTGTCTGTTTTTCTTTCCAGGACTACCTCAAGAAACAAGCCAAAGTACACATGGTAGAAGTCCCAAATACCACTATGAGTAGGGAAATAAAATAACCAAAGTCTCAACAAAATAAACCAAGACACACCATTCAAAGAACACTTCCTGAACAGACAGGCAGTAGACAGTCAATGAGCCTTCTTTAATATACCAGTATTTGCAGGTGCAGAGTGCATAACGAACTTTTTTTTTTTTTTTTTTTACAAATAGTTTATTGTCAAATTAGTTTCTACATAACACTCAGTGCTCATCCCCAAAGTGCCCTCCTTCATGC
>NW_024083496.1:0-5432 GCF_003009895.1 Hyaena hyaena | reverse complement strand
TCTTGGTGGATATTAACCGTAAACACAAACACCTTTATACTGGTGTCTTCTGCTTTGGATCGGCTGTACGTGTCTTCTGCTGAATGCCTTTGTCCGGTGTTCCACTGCTTCTCCATCCAGCCTCCTGACCAATTATTCTTTCACAAATTTCTAGGAGTCTACATATATTCTTACCTCAGGTCACTCCTTTTTTAACACAAAAACGATGATCAGGTACACCTCCTAAAGCTGTAACTGATGGGTGCATTTGCCTTTGCTGGAAGTTCCAAATCTCAGGTGCATTTCCCTTCACTGCTATCTGCCCAAGACACTCTGTGCAGCTCGGGCCGGTAATAAATAAAGACTCCCTTAATTCCGCTTCCATGGTCTCCCTTGGTCTCTGTGTCTCTAGGCGTTAACAGTTTCCCTACTACTAAAAAAAAGATACAAGAAAAAGTGAACAAGGATCACAGCAACCCAGACCATCTGACAACCCTTGTAACTCATTCTCCACACCGTCCATTATGGAGCATATTTAAAAATGAACCTTTGCGGACTCATCTAAGATTCTTAAAAATGCATAAGCTTCTGTAGCAGAACTCACTGAAACCTGGTAAATACGAACAGTATCTAAAACACAGCAACTAGAAGAAGAAGATCCCAGCTGGATGGAATGAGTACGAAGGGCCGGTGGTCTCTTTCAGGTTGGAGAGTGCTGCCTGCAGTAAATGTTGCAGCACAAGCTCTGCCCTTGCTAAGCTGTGAACGACAGGGAAAGGCTCTGAACAGAGCTGAAGTTGACAAGCCTCAGATATGTAGCTCCTAAAGCTCAACTACTTCTCCTCAGGCTGGCTTCAGGGAGCAGATCACCACCACGGCAGGGGTGAGGGTCTGCTGGCACACTAACACTGGATTTGGGGGCAGGAACATGGAACTCACACTGCTTATCTTCTTTGCCTCCCATTTTATTTCACTTGTTTCAGAGATGTCAATGCCTTGCCTATGTTTAGAACATACTGATGGTGTTTCCTTATTCACCCCCAACATAAATGCTGTAACATTGTAACTTTGCTGAGAGTTTGACTGCAAGTCTGGGAAAGCAAGGGCGAAGCCCAAGGCCTGTGGAAATACAAGAAGCCACAGTTGGGGTCGGGTAAACAGCTCATCAAATAGCTGCTTTTGGAAAAACCATGCATACATTCCTAAACGGAGTTCAGGGCACCTAGGTAGCTCAGTCAGTTAAGTGTGGGACTTGGGCTCAGGTCGTGATCTCACAATTCCTGAGTTTGAGATCCTGCATAGGGCTCTCTGCTGCTGGCACAGACCTTGCTTCGGATCCTCTGTCCCACCTCCTATGCCCCTTCCCTGTTGGTTCTCTAGTCCACTCTCTCTGTTAATTAATAAACTTTAAAAATATATTAAAAAATAAAAGGAAAATCAAAATACATTGCCCATCCTTGCCTCCTCCTCCCTTTACTGGGGATTATAGACAATGAAGTAAGGTCAGGAAAGGGAACAATCAGAGGATCCTAGCAGGAGGAAGAGCTCTAAGTTGGTGGTCAGAAAAGAGAGCTTCTGGAGAGACAGGAGGCTGGCACAGACGTGAAGGGGAAAGATGGGGTGACTGAGACAGGTAAGGGCGGGAGGGTGACAACACAGACAAGACCACAGCTAGAAAAGGAGTGGCTCAAGAATAAAAGGAATTGTTTCCCCCCTAAACATAAGCGTTTTTTGCTCTAGGACCCAGTGCCTGACTTCAGGGGGCTGCAGTGTGACTAAGGACACAAAACTGTTGCGGACGAAATGACACAAAGACAAGACACACACAAAAGACAGGCAAAGACACAACTCCAGCCGGAGGGAGAAAACTCTCTGCAAGCCCTTCTTGAGGTTTATTTTATACCTCGGTAGCTGGATACATACTGAAATCTACAAAATGCATTCCTTTACCAAATAAGGGCAAGAAGCCAAACACATTCCCAGTACAGCGGGGAGCAAAGGGAAGAAGCGACCACAACATGTTTACTAAGAGGCCTGCCCACAACTCCAGCCTCCTTATTTCTAAGGAGGGCATGTTCCCTCGTGTGCCAGCAGATCATTTACCTTGGATATTGTGTGCAGGCCTCTTGGCAGAACGTCCTGTTTGCAGGCACATCCCCGCTTCCCTAACCACTCTTTCTCGTGGTCACTGTCGGGCTCCCACATCTCCCCTTTTTTCTGAGAAGCAGTAGCAAACTGTAAGGCGGCGAGAACGCGTTGTCTATCGTTTTTTAGCTGTTGCCCTCTTCACCAGCATCGGAAGACTAATAACACAGCATAAAAGTATTATGAATAAAGTATTCACGAAAACAGTTCCAATTGGGATAGACACACGCCCAAGAGGATTCAAATTATTCATCCCTTTCTGTAAATCCCTTAACAGATCAGACCCAGTAATGTCAGGTAGCGTTTTGCTAAATGTAGACAAAATTTGCTGCTCTAACTCCATATTTTCTTTAGTTAGGTTTTGATGCCCTGTTAATGACTGTTTCACCTTTTCCCAACCCTCACTCATGTTGAAAGGCACAGATGTTATACATAATTGAGAGGAGTTCCAATCACATTTCAATACACTTTTTGTGGATAAGACAGTTAATTGATCCCCAAGCCAAGAAACAGTATGTTGAAGATTGAGTACATCAGTTGCAAGTTGTGCATCCAAATCTCGTTGTTGTTGCCATAATCAATGAGAGTCTTTATGCTATTCCCGTACAAAGTCTGCTGTTTGGATCCCTTGANCCAAGCCAAGAAACAGTATGTTGAAGATTGAGTACATCAGTTGCAAGTTGTGCATCCAAATCTCGTTGTTGTTGCCATAATCAATGAGAGTCTTTATGCTATTCCCGTACAAAGTCTGCTGTTTGGATCCCTTGATGCAAAGCAAGTCCAGCCACGGCAGCGGTTGCAGTAACTGCAGCCACTGCAAGAACTGAAGCTATGATTACTCCAAGCATGCGTTGGGACCGGGGAAGCAAGATTTGTATAGCAGTCACCAAATGAGATACAGCAAAAGAGTCCGACCAAGGTCTTGTCAAATTTACAGGTAGCCATACTTCGGTTCGAGTTTTAACAATCACCAATGAAAAATTAGAGTTATTGATTTGTGTTTCAAAACTTTTCCACCATGACTGATTGTGTTAAATTACAATGATTACATAATATAGATCCTTCTGTAGCATTCCAAGTCCAATTCCCATACAACAATGCAAAGGGGTATTTTAGACAAGCCGTAGCAGAATAGGATTTATTAACATGCAAGTTAACATGAAAGGGACCTGAACTGTCAGTCTTACTCAAAGTATAGTTTTCTGACCATATAGTGAGATTCCCTGAAACTGCCCATAATTTCCAAATATTCCCTTGAAAATGGGGATACCCTAACAATTGCAACTCAGGTTCACCCCAAGAGACAGCTCTCACAAGAGAAGGATTAGGAACATAAGTCCAATAAGTATATTCTATCGCTTATGCATACATTACCTGACAGGTAACCATAGCCATCATAGCCAACAGCAAATTAGCAGAATTAAAAGGTTGAGCAGCATTAACGAGAATTTTCTCAGCCTCCTGTGTAAGCCTCCTCAGTTGCCCCCATGTTGAAGGGGACGCAGATCAGGTAGGGAAGGTAAAACTCCGCTGTGCAGAAAGCTTTTCAAATTTTTGCACAAAGCAGTCATCCATTATGAATCTTGATCAATCGAGTTGGTGCCCAAAACCTAAAATTATCAACAGATATGAAAGCATAACCTTGTCCCAAATATATCAGTGATGCTGGAACCCAACCTTTCTCTTTATCTTTATACCAAATGAGCGTATTCAAGATCTTCTTATCCTCTTCTTTCCTTTGAAAATGCAATTCTGCTGCTGATAGATTGTCTTTGCTCCAAATATTCAGAAATTTTAAAGTAAGTAAGGTTTGATTTAAGATGTCTTTTGGTTTCATAAATCTCTCCCGTTCCCCCTTTTTTTATTTTTTCAATATACTCACGTAAAGTACAATTAGCTCTTTCAATGATAGCTTGTCCTTGACTATTATAAGGAATGCCAAAAGTATGAATTATATGATATTGGGATAAAAAATGAGATAATTTTGCAGATCGGTAGGCAGGTGCGTTATCAGTTTTCAATTCAATTGGTACCCCCATAACTGCAAAACAAGATAATAAATGATAATAACAGCGTCAGCTTTTTCAGAATGTAATGCAGTAGCCCATTGGAAATGTGTGCATGTATCTATAGTATGATGGACGCATTTTTGTTGTCCAAAGGATGATATAAAAATTACATCCATTTGCCATATCTGATTTGCTTGCAATCCTCTTATGTTTACACCTGGTGGGGTAAATGGTAAGGTAAAAGGTGCACAAATAGAACAAGAGCGAACAATATTTTGAGCTTGTTTTCAAGTAATAGCATAAGATTTTTTTTTATCCTTTAGAATTAGTATGTTGCAAATGACGTTCTTGTTTTGCTGCTTCTATAGGATAAAGCAATGCATCAATTATAGCATTTCCGAATGACAAGGGTCCAGGAAGGGCGGAATGTGCACGGATATGAGTAAAGAAAATTGATCCTGAACGCCGCAGAAGCGATTATTGTACCTGATGAAACAATTTGTCAATATCTGTCTTAAGAGTTATAGGCAGTGAAACCTGAGGAAGCTGTAAACAAGAGAGAACAGCATATCGAGAATCTGAAACAATGTTAACAGGGAGTTGAGGACACCTTGCAAAACTAAAGAAATAGACCACAGCTCAGCAGGCTGTGCAGAGGAGAACGAATGGGGAAGGACATTAGAACGTTCAAAAGTCCAATATCCAGCGGTGTTTTTATTTGCATCAGTAAAAACAGTGGGTCCTTTAACTGGAACATCTGAAATCAGAGATCTAGGTATCATGGGGTTAGTTCGAAGAGAATCAATTTAGATGACGGATAATGATTAGAAAATGAACCAGGAAATGAAGCAAGGAAAATCTGCCAATTTTCATTAAATTATAAACATAAAGATATCTGAGCATTCGTTAATTGAGTAACAATCTGGTGTGGAAGATCCGCCCAGTTTTTCTGTTATTTTATATATTCTATTTGGAAACAGGAGGGGGAGGGGAAGGCAGAAGAGGCAAGTTGACAGCAGGAGGCAGAAAAGAGAATTAGCAGTTTTAAATTTTGTGAGCTTAGACAGAGGAGTAGACTTAAGTTTTGTCAGGCAGTCTATATCAGCCTGGAGAAGACAAGGAACTTCCCCAAAACAAAAGGAGTTTCAGCAGCTGCTTGGGAATATTCCTTAAAGTCCCTGTCCCGAGGTAAACCAGCCACAGTTGGCTTCAATTATAGCCATTAATCTGGGAAAAGAATGAGTGAGAAGCCCTCAACATTTACTAGAAAGAGGAACAGAGAACAGGAGAGAGTTAACA
>NW_024083495.1:0-5439 GCF_003009895.1 Hyaena hyaena | reverse complement strand
ATAGTTTTTTTTATAAGATAGACTTCCAAACATATTTTACCAATGTATTTTAAATACACCACTCTTTCTACTGGTATAAGGAAACAAAAAGGCTTTTCATGTTCAGAACATATTAAATGAAATGAACCTATTAAAAGGTAGTTTTGTGGCACCTGGACGGCTCAGCTGGTTACGTGTCTGACTGTTGATTTAGGCTCAGGTCACGATTTCAGGGTTGTGAGATCAAGTCCCATGTCGGGCTCCACATTGGGTGTGGAGCCTGCTTAGGATTCCTTCCCTCTCCCTCTGCCCCTCCCCAGCTCTGGGGCAAGCATGAACATGCTCTCTCTCTCTCAAAAACATAAATAAAAATAAAATTTGGTTTTAAACGAAAGCAAAACTTGTGTGTAACTTTATTAAAAATTCACACAACATACAAAACCTAAGGAAGAAAAGATATTTACACATCAGTATTATTTTCATAAAACAGTATGAAATCATATTCTGAAAATAAGATATTAAAACAGTATCGTCACATTTGTTACTACTGAAGTGAATAGAAATTCCAGTACAATTGTTTTTTCTTCATCATGCAGACGTGCAAAAATGTTTCTTGGGTTTAGGTTAGTGCTGATGTGATTGCTAACCTAGTGTGACCACTGGTCCCCATTTCCACCTGTAGCCCTAGTGTGATTCTGAAAAATGGCTTTTTTCACACTTGACAGTGTTGACTTTGTGTAATAAATCATATGGTCACATTGTATTACCTTCCTTTCTGACATCAAAATGTGAAGCTCACATATACCATGTTTTATAGAATGGTATTAAAAAAAAAGGAAGGAAGAAATGAATGGAGACAGGAAGGGAGAAGAACAGTAGGGAGGGAGAGAGAGAGAAGGGGAGAGAGAGAGACGGAGAAGGAGAGGGAGAGGAGGAGGAGAGAGAGAGAGAGAGACAGAGAGAGACAGAGAGAGACAGAGAGAGAAAGGTACCTAGAAAAGTCAGACATTTGTTTCTAAACGTTAGTGCTTTTTGAAATTTTTATTAAGGAATAACTCACAAATATAATTGTATATATTTAAAGTGGACACGATGATGTGCTCCAGGTACACTGTAATTAGCACAACCATCAACTCACATCATTATCTCTTTTTTTTTTTGTGGTGAGAATGTACTCTCATCACCTTTCAAATATACAATACCATCTTATTTACTAAAAGTAAATACTTTTGAAGGACAACTCTGACATGTTTCCTTTAGTTTCCTGTGGTATCTGTAGATAATTAGGTGCTACTGGAATATATTCATGTATGTTTTCCCAAAAATTCAACCATTTCATCTGTATTTTGACAACAGTACAACACAAGATAGTATTCACTTTCAATTACATAAAAATGCTCAATGTCTGTCAGTGTCTTGTTCGTTTTCAACATTGTGTATGCTTGGGTGTATGTCTTTGGGCTTTTCCCATTTTACTCAAGATTAAGTAAACTAGTGGATACTATTCATAAGTATTTTTAAAAAGAGTCATCTTTCCAATTTATTAGTTGTATTACTTTTCGTTTTACTAATGATTCATATCTTTTATTAAGTACCTCTTTCTTTTTCCCTTAGGTTTATTCTGTTGCTCTTTTTTTCTTATCTTTTATATTGGATGGTCATGCAATGTATTATCTATTTAAAAACATGCATTTAAAGGCTTTGATCTTCCTTTTTTTGTTTTATTTATTTCTAGGAGAGAGAGAGAGAGAGAGAGAGAGAGAGACAGCGTGAGCAGCGGAGGGTCAGAGAGAGAGGGAGTCACAGACAGAAACAACCTCCAGGTTCCGAGCTGGCAGTCAGCACAGAGTCCTATGCGGGGCTCGAACTCACAAACCGCGAGATCATGACCTAAGCGAAAGTCGGACGCTTAACCGACTAAGCCACCCAGGCGCCCCAAGGCTGTGATCTTCCTATAAGTACCTTCTGCCCATGTTAAATAGGGTCCTGGAAGCAGTCTGAAAACTATCTCTTAATGTAAATAATCTAAAAGAATGCTTCAGCAATGTACAGCAAAGAAGTTTAGTACACTAATATAAGGTAATGAATACCCTAAACATCAGGTGCTTCCTTTAAATTCAGAAGCTCTTGTAATTAATATTCAGCAATTTAGAATATGCATGCAAAACATACTTAAGTTGATTAGTCAGGAATTATTAGGGTTCTAGTCTTTGGACTTCAAATCTGGTCCCTTTATGTCTCAACGCAAAAATTTATACTATGCCATGTTTGAGATGGTTAGAGGTGATTATATCATAGCATCCACAGCTCATGAAGTCTGACAGTGGAGACAAAGAGTGTGCTTAGTATAGGTATCTGATAGCTGGCTTGAGCATTAGTGATTGCTTGCACTCTCTCTTTTATTAAAGTTTATTTATTTTTAAGAGAGAGAGCAGGGGGAGAAGCAAAGAGAGAGGGAGAGAGAGAGAATGCTAAGCAGAGTCCACATTGTCAGTGCAGAGCCTGGTATGGGGCTCCACTCACCAACTTTGAGATCATGGCCTGTATGAAATCGAGGGTTAGATGCTTAACTGAGACAGCCAAGTGCCCCTACATGCATTCTCTCTACTTGATCAGCCCCAGAAACTAGAAACTTGACTATCTCTTACCATTTTATTATTCAGTTATTGAGCCTTCTATGGGGACAGGATTTAAAAATGCAATAGTGTTTTGAATAGCCAGAATAATGCAGAATCTGACAGAACCTAAGTACAGGTATCTAGGTTTCCATACAGAAAAACACACATCAAGCATAGCATTTCTTCATTATCTTAGTGGCAATGAAATCAAAGTTCAGATGTAAAACTATGACTCAAGGTGTTATTTATAAGAAATTAGTAGTAATATAAAATGGACTATTTTGTGGACCCCCTGGGTAACACAGTTGGTTAAGCATCTGACTTCAGCTGAGATCATGATCTCGTGGTTCTTGAATTCGAGAGTCCCACATCTGCTCTCTGCTATCATCAAAGAGCCGGCTTGGATCCCCTGGCCCTCTCTCTGACCCACCTTGTTTGCACCTTCTCGCTGTCAAAAATTTTAAAACAATATTTAAAAATGGAATGTTTTGTTATTCTTTGGACAAAGCCACAGAATGCGAAATTCAGCATCAAAAGTGGTTGTAATATATCTGATTTGAATTCACTAATTATATAATATAAAATATGGGATTTTAAATTAAGGAGTTTTCCCAGATTCCCACAAATTATGTTAAAGCGAGTACTAGAATTTACTTCAGTGCCTCAGCATATTTCATACAAATTGATATTTAAACCACATACACTTTGTATTGGTGAAAAGGCAGAAATTATTTTAAAAACTCTGAAAATTATTGTCTGTTCATTAAAGTACTGATACTCAAACATAAGAATGTGTTTTCATCTTTATAATTCAATATGGCTTTGACCCAATTTCTTTCTGTATCTTATAGTCTAGAAGGCAGTCAGTGAAGTAGATAGGGTCTAAACTCTCTGTCAAAGTGTCTTTCTTTGTGAATTCTGTTCTTAAAGTAAGAGTAAAATTAAACCTATATTATCAAAGATATAATATTCAACAAAACAGAAACCATGTAATGTACATTCTTAATGGATAACATACCTACTTCTGGCATTTTAATGGGCTTTAGATCTGAAAAATTCACTGCCTCCCAACAGGGCCATCTTCCTTTTGACCCTCAGGTTGTGGCTGAGCCAGTTCCTGGGTATCTGCTTTCATTTCAGGCCCTTAAAAAAGAGAGGTTATCAATTAAAGTAGTAAACATAAAATATAAAGAAGTGATAATATTCATTATTTCAGCTGTATGAACTAAAAGCCTGTAAGTTTAGCATTTCTATGTAAAAATGGTGATGAGAAAAGATGGACTTCACATCTTTTTCTGTATTATGAAACTTTATTTCAAATGAAAATATAAATACGACCATAGTATACTAAGAGTAGAGATCATCAGCTAAGAAATCTGAAATCTACACCACAGATAGGATTTTAATGAAACTTGAAACATAATTTCCTGAACGATTCGCTGAGTATATTTATGGGCCTATGACAAATCCTATCCTAGGGAGATGCATCCCCTACTGGGAAAGCCTTTACGTTTTGTGAAAATTAACTAGTGACATGTAAGTGCGATCTCCCTCTATGTCACTTGTGATAAATAATCATGTGGAGAACAAAGTATCAAAAACAGCAGCAAAAGGTTAGTAACTAAAGGCCAAACTTCTGTCTTAGAGTGAGAATAAAGGGAGTAGGGTGGAAAGGAGTGAATGGACTTTGTTGTCAGTCATACTGGAGAAACTTCTTAAAGGTGAATTCCTAAAATAATCCATGGCCTGACTGACGTCAATAATTCATTACAAGTATCTGGTGACAATACAGTATTTGGAGGCTGTTAATTTTTTTCATAATCATGTTAAGATATTTTTGATTTTCCAAATCATAAAAGTATTTGGGGCACCTGTTTCGCTCACTTACTTAGGCGTCTGACTCCATTTTGGCTCAGGTCATGATTTCACGATTGTGGGATTGAGCCCCAAGTCAGGGTCCATGCTGACCGTGGAGCCTGCTTGGGATTCTCTCTCTCTGCCCCTTCCTCGATATCTCTCTCTCTCTCAAAATAAACAAACATTTTTAAAAAGTATTTAAATAGCTTTTATTTTGTATTTTTCTTTTTTAATAGTTTATTGTGAAGTTGGTTTCCATATAACACCCAGGGCTCATCCCCACAAGTGCCCTCCTCTTAAAACTGCTTAGAAATACAACTAGAGTTACCTATACTATACTATACTATAGTCAGTTTCCTATACTATAAAGCCTCTTTATAGTACGACAAATTTGAGTATTAAGCAGTTTATACAAAACCGTTCACTTTTTTGCAGAACACAGATGGTAGGCAGAACCAAACTCTTTTAATGAATTACGAGTTATGTTTCCATGTGTCAAGCAGTCTTTGGCAAGCCACAATCTCTGAACCTTAGTCTTATTTATAAAAGGAAGCTACCATCCCTATGCATATTGTCTTTATTTCACATGGTATAAGGTATGTTCACTTGGCACTCTGCACCTGCTGTTAAAAATTGTTGACACTTTTTAATGGAATGAATGAAAAGGCCACAAAAAAACATTCTGAGAAGAACAAATTAATCTAGTAAACAGTGCATACTTTTAAACAGTTTCCTCGAACTTAGAAAAGACTGCATGTTCAAGCACATAGATTAAATCTTTAAGGAAAAGGGGAAATATATTAGAATGAAGGACCATAAGAAGCTGCAAACTATTCTGTCTTCATATTTTCCAGCGATTTGCAGGAAATGACTGAGATTCTCTTGTCATGTTTTGTTTCGTCTTGTCATGGTATGTCATAATGACGATGCACACATATACCCCGAGCCCCATAGGCATTCCTTCCCTCTTTGCCTTCACCTTGAT
>NW_024083494.1:0-5458 GCF_003009895.1 Hyaena hyaena | reverse complement strand
GATATGTATTTATTGTCATTTTATTAATTGTATTATGGTTGTTTCTGAAGATCTTCTCTGATCCTTTGTTGTCTTTCTCCCTTACATGGTTTGCTGATTTTCTTTACTGGTATATTCTTTCTCTTTCGTTACTCGTTCTCTTCATTCTTTGCATACTTATTAGTGGTTTTTGATTTGTGGTTACTATTAGGTTTGTATATAAACTGTTCGGCATAAAGCAGCTTATATTAAGTTGATAGTCATTTAAGTTTGAACTCATTTGTTTTCTGTAAAAGGATATTTTTAAATTCATATAACTGTAAATTAGGAAACCAGATCAGGGGGGAGGGTCCAGGCTGGGACAAATAATGACTATCCCTTCCCCAGCAGAACAAAGAAGAAGTTGTCCCCTATACCACAGTCAATACAGGACCCCTCTCACTCTGCTGCAGCATCCTAGGGGCAGGGTGCCAGCCTTCCTGGGAGTGGGGTGGTTAGTAACACAGCCTGCTTTTCCCCAGACCCCTTCCCCTGAAAGCATCTTAGAGAAGGGGGTTGTGGACAGAATGGGAGGAGGTAATGAGGATGAACACTTGATGTTGGTCATAGCAGCAATGACTGACATCCAAAAATGAAAACATTGAACAAAAGCAATCCAACAATCCAGAGGTAGTTTGTGAGCAGAGGAAAGATGGAAGCACAACCATCAGGAATAGGGAGGAGCAGAGGGTGGGAGTGGGCAAGGCTAGGTCCTTGTTATTAGTGTTTCATGTGAGAAAATAGGAAACTGAGGCCTAGGGTGGAAACGGATGGGTTTGGACAGTGGCTTAATCACACTATAGGTGGCTGCCACGGGGAACCTGGATCTCCTGGACTTCACCTAGAGAAAGGATGACTGCATTTTCATCACTGCAGTAGATTCCAGGGTGGGAGTGAGGCATGCAGGATCACATTTAGAGAGGGTGAGGGGCTCAAACCCTTCCTGCCTTTTTTTCCTGTGCCCCAAAGGGGGCTGCCCAACCTAGAGGAAGGACTAGGCAAGGTGGGAAGAAAAGTTGATGTGAGCTGCATCTTGTGAAGTAAACATTGGTGGGGGCATCTTGGATCTGAGCACCCCTGTCCATACCAGCTTCTGCCAGTGCTGTGGAATGGGGCAGATTAGAATGAGGTGGGGCTGGGCCCCTTTTAAGGCCAGGGGAGCTGTCTCAGTCTCCTTTGTGGGCAGGTAGAGGGAAGAATGGGAAAGCAGAAGGGACTCCCAGGCCAAGAGCTCAGTCAGCAAAGTCTGCACCACTTAGCATGGGGACACAGTAGAGACAGGGTGAGGCAAGGTGGGAAGTCAGCTTTGTCTGGAAGGGCAAATGTGCGCATGGGTGAGAGGGGTTGCTAGAAACCAAGACCAAAGGAAATGGCTCCTCACACAGCCCTGGGGTCCTGCAGCAGCTAATGTGCTGTGTGGTATGGTGGTGAGAGCACAGGTGGGTGTCAGTGATGGGTAGGTTTGGGAGAGGGGTGGGGCAATGGAAGTGGAGTGGAGCTGTCCAGTCCCAGAAGGAAACTGCTCCTTGGTGAAGGAGCAGGTGGCACAGTGTAGTCACTGCGTCTCCTATGAGGACTCCCATGAGATGCCCTCTTCTTCCACCTTCTCTATTTTTGGGGGGTCTGCCCCTAGATTTCTTCCTGGGACTTGTAGTCTTCTGTGTCTTGACAGCACCCTTATTGTTTTTCCCCTTTTGGTTGGCCCTGAAGTTGCTTAGCTGTTGACTCCTCACTGGTTTCCTTCTGACCAGCTACCAGTACTGACCCAGGACTCACTGGAGGCTGCTTGCCCAACCTGGGCCACTCCTGCTTCTCAGTACCGTTCTTTTCCTGCTTGGAGGCCAAGGGCCGGCTGAAGTTTGAGCTCAACCCCCTCATCTTCTCTTCTCTCCAGAACAGGGAGGAGAGCAATGGCCGGGATGCATGAGTTTCACTGCCACCCTGTGGTATGAGCTCTGGGCTGCTAGGAGTGATGGTGTTGGGCCCTGAGGAACTGGCCTGGCTCCATTGCGGCTGCCATCAGCAGCAGATGCAGATGCCTTCTGGACGCTGTGCTAGTACCAGATGTAGCCCAGGCTTGGAGTCCCAATTAGAGGAGTTAGAACTCATCCTTCACTCCTCTCCTTCCCATGTTTTAGGTATATGTTGTCATATTTTATATCCTTTTATTTTGTGAGTTCCTTGACTGATTTTTTAAATAGAGATATTAGTTTTTACTGCTTTTGTGTTTCCTACCTTTATAGTGTCACTTTTGGTCTCTCCTTTCCACTTAAAAAGTCACCTTTAATATTTCTTGTAGGGCTGGTTTAGTGGTCACAAACTCCTTTAGTTTTTGTTCATCTGGGAAACTATCTCTCTTTCTATTCTGAATGATAGCTTTGCTGGATAGAGTATTATTGGCTGCATATATTTTCTACTCAGCACTTAGAATATATCATGCAGTTCTCTTCTGGTTTGCCAAGTTTCTGCTGAAAAATCCCCTGCTAGATTTATGAGTTTTCCCTTGTAAGCTACTGTCTTCTTTTGTCTTACTGCTTTTAAGATTTTTCTTCATCACTATATTTTTCCAGCTTGATTAAAATATGTCTTAGTGTGGATATGATTTTGTTGATTTTGATGGGAGTTCACTGGGCCTCTGGGATCTGAATATCTATCTCCTTCCCCAGGTTAGGGAAGTTTTCAGCTAATAAATTTTCTTTCCCCCTTTCTCTCTTTTCTTCTGGGACTCCTATAATCTGAATATTATTATACTTGATGGAGTCACTGAGTTCCTTAAGTCTACTCTCATTTTGCATAATTCTTTTTTCTCTCTTTTGTTCAGCTTGACTACTTTCAGTTACTCTGTTTTCTAGGTCACTAATTCCTTCCTCTGCTTTTTCCATCTTGCTGTTCATTCCATCAAGCATGTTTCTGATTTCATTTATTGAGCCCTTTATGTCTCCTAATCCTTATCTCTGTATTAATGGTCTTACTCATATCTTCCATTCTTTTTTCAAGTCCAGTGAGTATTCTTAAGACCAGTGCTTTAAATTCTCTATCAGGCATGTTACTTATATCTGTTCCACTTAGATCTCTGGCTGAGGCCTTAACATGTTCTTTCATCGGGGATAAAATTTTCTGTCTTCCCATTTTGTATGTCTGTGTACCGGTTTCTTTGTGTTAGGAAAGTCATCTATGTATGTACCTTGTTCTTGAGAGTAATGGCCTTATGAAGAAGAGGTCCTGTAATACTCTACAGTGTAGTATCCCTGATTCCCTAGAGTCTGCCACTTCTGGAGCATGCTCTCGTCTGGTTGCTTTATCCTTTAGGCCAGTCATCTGCAGAGGCTCCCTTTGCCTGCTGTGGGAAATATCTGGTCCCTGGCCTGAATGTGGTGCATTTTAACTGCATATGTTCTTGTCTGTTTGTGAAACGAGGCCTGTTGCCACTGCCGCAGGAATTGCAGCTCTACAAAACCCCCTTGTTGGGAGACATGGTATCAGCAGGCGTTTGTGCAGGCAGTCCACCAGGATGAGACTGAGGCTAGAATCATGGGGAGGGGTGTTTCTGCTGGAGTGGTGGGGCTCGGTGTAAGAAAGTTAGGTAGCAAGTGGCCCTGTGCTTATGATGAAGGGCTGGGGAGGGAAATGGTACTGGCTAGTTCCTTTGTTCTTGGAGGAGTCTCCCTGTGATTTCGGTCTCTCTGGGAATTGCTTCAAGATGAGTATATAACCTCCCCACTGTGTGCTCCAGGCGCTCTTCAGATCTCTTCCCATGCTGTATGTCTGCAGGATGTTTGTCTGTGTCCTCTCCAAGAGCAGCCCCAATGCGCTCCAGGCTCTCCCCTCGCAAACCTGGTGACCTTTAACACTTTAGGCTTTAAGCCCCACTGGTTGCAGGAATTCATGAATTGGCCCCTCTTGCTTTCTAAGCCAATTGCAACGGGGGCTTGTTTTCCCTGTGCACTCCCCTCTGTGCTAGTCTGTCTCTCTCCTATCTCTGTGACTACAGCTCCCTTCCTGCTGCAATGGCCACAATCTATTTCTCTCCCAAACCATGTCTCCACACTTCCTACCTTTCTTCAATGTAGCCTCTTCTACACCTTTAGTTGTAGAGTTTGTTCTGCCAGTCTTCGGGTTGATTTCTGTGGTATGTAGGATGATTTGATAGTTGTCTAGTTGTGTTCATGGGAAGAGGTATGTTTAGGGTCCTTCTACTCCACCACCATCTTCCAACCTTATTGACTCCTTAAGATTTTTTTTAAAGCTTTTTATTTTGAGCTGTTTGTAGAATCACATGCAGTTGTAAGATTTAATAAAGAGACCCCATGTACTCTTCATCCATTTTCTCAAGTGGTAACATCTTGCGAAACAATAGTACAGTATCAAAATAAAGATATCGACATTGCTACAGTGAAGACACAGAACACTTCCAGAGCCACAAGGATCCCTCATGTTGTTCTTTTATAGCCCCATTCACTTTTCTCCCTCCCAACCCTCTTTTAATCACTGGAAATTACTAATGTGTTCTTAATCTCCATAACTTTGTCAATTAAAGAATGTTATAGAATTGAAATCATACAGTATGTAATCTTTTGGGGTCCCCCCCCAATGCACCACTCTCTGGAGATTTATCCAGCTAACTTAATGCATCAAGAGTTCATTCCTTTTAATTTTTTTAATGTTTATTTATTTTTGAGAGACAGAGCGCAAACAGGGGAGTGGCAGAGAGAGAGGGAGACACAGAATCTGAAGCAGGCTCCAGGTTCTGAGCTGTCAGCACAGAGCCTGACACAGGGCTTGAATGCACAAACTGCGAGATCATGACCTGAGCAGAAGTTGGAAGCTTAAGTGACTGAGCCACCCAGGTGCCCCGTGGAGTTCATTCCTTTTAAATGCTGAAGAGTTTTACAGAGCAGGGCTGTACCACAGTTTGTTTAATCATTCTCCTATTGAAGAACATCTGTGTTTCCAGTTTTTGGTTATTATGAATAAAGTTGCTATAAACATTTATGTGCAAGCTTTTGGTGAACATAACTCTTTCATTTCTCTCCGATAAATGCCCAGGAATACAAATGCTCAGGCATATGTTAGTTGCATGTTTAGTATTTTTACAGACTGCCAAAATGTTTCCCAGAGTGGCTGGGTATACCCTTTTACATTTCAATCAGCAGTGTATGAGTAACCCAGTTTCCCCACATCCTTGCCAGTATTTGATATTTTTACCTCTTTTTTTTTTTTATAAAGAATTAGCCATTCTGTTAGATATATGGTGATATTTGACTGTGGTTTTAGTATTTATTTTCTATTGGCTAATAACTGAGCTTTTCATATGTTTTTTTGTGTCTGGTTCTTTTCCCATGAACTGTCTTTTCATGTCTTTTGCCTATTTCTAATGAGATTTTTTTTTCTAGTTGAATTTTCAGAGTTCTTTCTATATTCTAGATTCTAGGGCTTTGTT
>NW_024083493.1:0-5460 GCF_003009895.1 Hyaena hyaena | reverse complement strand
GGTCAGAAAGAGAGGGAGTCACAGACTGAAACAGGCTCCAGGCTCTGAGCTGGCAGTCAGCACAGAGCCCGACGCGGGGCTCGAACCCACGAACCGCGAGATCATGACCTAAGCGAAAGTCGGATGCTTAACCGACTAAGCCACCCAGCCGCCCCTTGAATGACATATTCTAAGGGAGGTTCCTGTTCCATTTACTGGGTTCAAAACCTTGGTTAAGTGCATGAGAAGAAAGGTGTTTGTATTCTGATTTCTTTCACCTCTTCCCTCTGCTCTTCCCTTCGGTGGAATAGAAGTGGTAGTAGTGGAAATAACAGCAGCTATCACTGACAAAGGACTTACTGCATCTGCATCATGGTATCTATATGTGCTCAACTGTAGGTGTATTGTATATAAATATGCATATGTACCATTATACCTAAATATCTAAAAGTAAATATATAAATATTATATTCTTTCATCTCCGCAATTAACCTAGTGAGATGTGTGTAGCATTTTGCAAGAGCTGAAACGCAGGTTAAGCTGACCAAGATCACTTAGTCCGGAGCCCGGAGCCTAGAGCTGAGATCGACTCCCCACTGTCTGGTGCCAACGCCCTGGGGCCCCACCCCTGCCCGCCTGGCCTCCCTCTTATCCACCCTGGCATCCCTCGCGTCCTGATGTGCCGCCCCTGTGTTGTTCGGGCTCTGGCTGCTCTGCCCCATTTTCCAGATGGGACCTCCGTGGAAGCTGGCCCTGCTTCTGCTGCGGCTCGTCTGGCACATAGGCAGGGAGGCCCCGGAACTCGGTCCCCTGCCCTGCGTCCCTGGGACCACTGTCCCCAGCCTCTGCCCAGAGCCTCTCATCACAAATAAATATGTCACAGTGTGATTTGTGAAGGATGTCAGGACGGTGGGCGATTTGTTTTAGCTTCCAGCCTGAGTTCCGTTATACTTGCTCTAGTATCGGGGCACCGAGAAATAAGTAACAAAGGCATCTTCTCTCTGTCTGGCTGCCTCCCTTTTCCGTCTGTGGCTTGTCTTGAACGTGAACAAGCTTTCACTGGCTCCAGCAGTGAAAATCTAAATGTAGATGGCTCAGTAAAGACGTTCTAAAAATCTAATCTAGACGTTCTAAAATCTCCCTGAGTAAAGGGCAGGGAAACCTGGATCATGTGATGGAGAAACCATCCAGGGGTGAGAAGGGAGGAAGAAAGGAGCGGAACATGGCTCCTCTCCCTCCAAGCTCTGCTGGGTCATGTGCTCATTCAACAAACATCCCCAGGCACCGTTTTAAACGCTGGGGATGTAGCAGACCAGTATCCCTGCCTTTGCGGAGCCTAGGTTCTAGCGGAGAAGAAAGAAGATACATTTACTGAGACATTAGTAAATGGGAAAGAATAATCTTTTGTGAGATGGTGACAGAGTAAACGGGAGGAGGGGCTGGGGCTGGCTGGGGGTGGTTTGCAGTTTGAAGCAGAGCCATCAGTGTAGACCTCTCTCAGGAGGCGGCCTGTGGGCACAGACCTGAAGTGTAGGTGTGGGCCAAGTGGATGTGTGGGGGAGAGCATTCCCGGTGGAAGTGGTGGAACAGGGTGGCGTTGGAGGGACATCAGGAATCCAGTGGGGCCGGAGCAGGTGAATGAGGGCAGGTCGGGGGTCAGAGCGGGCAGGAGCTTGGGGCTCCCATAGGACCTTGGCTTTGATCTGAGCAAGTGGGAGCCATCGGAGGGGCATGATCTGACTCAGCTTCACCTGCACAACGGCTGTTGTGCCTGGAGGTGCAGGGGCTGGAGGGGAGGCCATTGGAGAGGGGGGCAGGGTGCCGAGCCGGTGCGCCAGTGGGGGCAGAGGAGCCCGCAGACTCCGGGTGCCTTTGAAGGTGGTGCCCGTGGGGCTTCCTGCTGGGTTGGCTGACGCTGTAAGAGAAAGAGCTAAGTCAGGATGGCACTAGGTTTGGGGCTGAGCATCTGGAAGGATGGAGTTGACCGAGAGGGAGAGGTGAGGCGGAGCTGCCGGTTTGGGGGGAAGTGGGGGCCGCTCTGGGGAAGCAGGAAAAGCTCCTGGTGGAAGGTGGGTAGTGAGACAGCCTGGCCCGAACCCCCACCCGCCACTTCCGCTGTGTGTGGAACTCTCTGAGCCTAGCCCTCCGCCGGGAGCGTGGGACACAGTCTCTTCCCCAGCAGTTCCCGTGGGGATAGTAACGACACGAATGTCTACCCTGGGCCTGTTGTGTGCCAGACACTTTACTAAGTACTTTATGAGCCTTAACTCACTTACTTTTCATTGCAGTCCTGTGGGGAGGTATAATTATCATCTCCACTTTACAGATGAGGAACTTGAGGCACAGAGAGGTTAAGGAGCCTGCCCAAGGTCACACAGCAAGTGAGTGTCAGAGGCAGGGCTCAAACTCAGGCAACTGGGTGCAGACACTGCCCCCTTTTCCTGCCTTCCTTCCTTGCCTTTGGTATTGAGTAAGAAGCTCGAGGGGCACCTGGGTGGCTCAGTAGTTTAAGGTCCGCCTTCGGCTCAGGTCATGATCTTACAGTTTGTGGGGTTCGAGCCCCGCGTCGGGCTCTGTGCTGGCAGCCAGCTCAGAGCCTCGAGCCAGCTTCAGATTCTGTGTCTCCCTCTCTCTCTGCCTCTCCCCTGCTCATGGTCTGTCTCTCTGTCTCTCAAAAATAAATAAACATTTAAAAAATTAAAAAAACCCACCACATTTCATAAAAAAAAAAAGCTCGAAAGAGCACCGTAGTAGGATCCCACTGCATCCCCCACGATGGTTAAAAAATGTGAAAAGGAAGGACCGGGTGCTGGCCGTGCTGTGGGGCAGCAGGCACACTCTCCTAGGCAGCTGGCAGGAGTGTAAGTTAGTAGAACTCCTTAGGGAAATGGGGAGAGTCCCTTGAACCCCAAACCCACATGACCTGGCAACTCTAGGGGCTAGGCCACGCTTGTGGGGTGCAAGGCCCAGGCCAAGTATTTTTCCATTTAGATAAACAATTTTACTAAAAATATATTAGAAAGCTCCCAGGCTCACGTGAGGCGTGGAAATTTACTGCTGAAGCTTAGGATAATGGACGGAGAGTAACTTCTGTATTTGTTTATCCTCTGGTCAGTTTCTTTATTGTCCGCTGACGCTTCTTTACAGCGTCCAGGCACCATCTCTTCCACGTAGATCCAGAAACCCTCGCTTTGTGTTCTTTTTCTTTTTTTTTTTATTGTTTTCAAAAAAATTTTTTTATTGTTTTTTATTTCTTTCTGAGAGAGAGAGAGAGACAGCGTGAGCAGGGGAGGGTCAGAGAGAGAGGGAGACACAGAATCCCAAACAGGCTCCAGGCCTTGAGCTTTCAGCACAGAGCCCAACGCAGGGCTTGAACCCACAAAACGTGAGATCATGACCTGAGCCGAAGTCGGATGCTTACCCGACTGAGCCCCCCAGGCGCCCCCGTGTTCTTTTTCATCGGATGGACCCTTCCTGGCAGATTTTCTCTCTCCCATCAGGAGGACAGGGTAGCAGTGCTGTTATGATTCACGGCACTGTGGGTTTCTGGAACTTGCTGTTCCTGAACCAGCATTGATCTTCTCGCCTCTGCAGTCCCCTGATGCTCCCACTGGAGCCGGTAGCATGGCTCGCGATGATCCACTGTGCCCACCCCCCTCCCCCCCGAATCCTGACTTCTGATGACCCTCAGAGGCTGTTACTGGCCATCGGTGATGATGTACGCAGACGCAGGTCTTACGCAGCGTGTGAGTGGGAATGTGTTTGGACATTTATAGCATACACGTGGCCCAGCACATCTTCCAACCGTCTCTTCTTTCGGGTTCTGGGGCCGTAAGCATCGCACTCCCAGAGCGCGGTCTCTGTCGATGTTGACCATACTCCTCCAGCATCACGCCTCACTGGCATACCCCACCGCAGCCAGCACCGGCGCGGAGAAAAGTAGGGGCGCAGGGCCCAAGCAAGAGGAGAGGTCCCTTTCATGCAAGGAGTGTTGGTCCTTTGTCCAGCGTGACTCCAGGCCAGTGGAGCACGACATCCCACACTGATAGAAGATGAGAAGACATCAGGGAGAAGGGTGTCCTGACCTCAGGGAGCGACAGTCTCAGAAACCCTCGGAAGAGATGGTGGGGCCGCCCCAGACAGTGAGACACATGGAGTCCTGTGGAGGAAGGCAGGTCACTGGCCTGGGTGCCAGGGGCTGAAGGACACAGGGACAGCGACACTCGGTCAGCGCTGCTGTCCTCGGTGCTGTAGACCAGAGGTGTCACTGCAGCCGGAAGGCAGATGGCAAAAGGTGACACCCAGCTTCAGTCCACGGGTGGCAGCGGCCCAATGGGAGTGAGTCATTTTAAATCAGCAGATCAGCTGGGTGGCTTAGCTCAGGTCATGGTCTCGCAGTCTGCGGGTTCGAGCCCCGCGTCGGGCTCTGTGCTGACAGCTCGGAGCCTGGAGCCTGCTTCAGATTCTGTGTATGTATCTCTCTCTGTCCCTCCCCTGCTGCCCCTTCCCTGCCTGTGCCCCCCCCCATAAATAAATAGACACTTAAAAAAATAAATAAATCAGCAAATCAGCACCATTCTCGTGGCCTGATCTTGTGCAGCCTTCACAGGAGAGATAGAAGCTGGCCACGGGAGTGTTCTGCACGCGAGGCTACCCTCCCAGGACCAGGGCCTCGTCACTGGGCCCCAGGACAAGCCGTCGGTGTGAGTGGCAGAGCCCCAGGGGGCATCTGTTTCATCCCACATGCAGGACAGGGGACCAGAAAGAACACCAGAGAACGCCAGGCCCCCGCAGACGCTGGTCTGGGTTTGGGGTGCTTTGTCCAGAAAGGACTGCCTGCCTTGGATGTCCAACCACCAGAGAGGACGAAAGGGTTCCAAGGGAAGTTCTCCAAGGTGTGACCTTCCCCCCGTCCCCACAGGACACAGGACTCTAGCCTGCGTCTGAGGGTAGTACTGCATGAGGGGGACCCCTGGGGTGCTGTTTATCTCCTATATTTTGATTGGGTTCTATGTGGCTGGGTCTGGGTTTGAGAAAATTCGCCGGCCGAACACTTAGAATGTGCACTTTTCCGTATGCATTTTAAAGTTCAATAAGAAGTTTATCAGGGGCGCCTGAGTGGCTCAGTCCGTTGAGAGGCCGACTCTTGGTTTCAGCTCAGGTCATGATCTCGTGGTCCTGAGACTGAGCCCTGTGTTGGGCTCTGCACTGACAGCAGGGAGCCGGCTTGGGATTCTCTCTCCCTCTCCTTCTGCCCCTCCCCTGCTCACACACTCACACTCTCTCTCTTTAAAAATAAATAAATAAAGATAAAAAAAAAAGTGTATCGGCGCACCTGAGTGGTTCAGTCGGTTGAGTGTCCGACTTCGGCTCAGGTCATGATCTCGCGGTTTGTGGGTTCGAGCCCCGTGTCGGGCTCTGTGCTGACAGCTCAGAGCCTGGAGCCTGCTTCAGATTCTGTGTCTCCCTCTCTCTCTGCCC
>NW_024083492.1:3840-5479 GCF_003009895.1 Hyaena hyaena | reverse complement strand
GAGATGAGCTGTGCATTGCCAGTGCAAGCCCTACACTGATAGAAGAGAGCAAAATTTCATTCCAGATTTGTCTTCACACTGAAGGGAACTGTGATCAGAGAGAGCCGCCTGAGAGGCAACAGGGACTGTTTCATGTTTCTGAGGCTCATCAGCACCCAGCACGTCTGGTTACCTATAGTAATCAGTGCTTCATAGTTCCTTTTCACATTCCTGTATCGGATTTTCTCCCAGTCTCCCATCTCTGTCCATTCTTCCTTGGAGAAGTATATGGAAATGTCTTTGAAAGCATCTTTGGCCTAGAGAAAATAAGAGATTCCATCAGTGACTTACTAATGGAAGTCAGAACTTAGAACTGGGCCCTCTCCTCCACCTTGTATGTAGTGTGTACCCTGCTTCCTGGGTGCTTTCTGTTAAACAAGGGTAGAGGGTTTCTGTCCTTCTTGACGGTGTCCTGATAAACTGAACAAACACTAAGCATTTTACTCGCTCTCTCTTGAGAAAGGGAAATTGCTGATGCTACTGTCCTGTGTACCCCCCCCCCCCACCAACGTCCCATAAAGGAGTGAGTGCCCTTTATCCTGTGTACATTCACCGGTGTAAGCCAAGGGTCTGTGGTCCCCTAAGGACCAGCTCCTGGTCACCAGGCCCCTCTCTTCATCCTCTTCAAGAAGCTTGGAGTCCAGCTTCTCCCACACCTCTCACCTTGGGCTTCCATCTTGTTCTTGACTTTCTCTCAGTGGTCCCCTCCGGGAACCTGTGGGGGCTCATGGTGCTGGGACCTCCAGGCTGGTCTCGCTCTGACTCTGAGACTGGCAATGGCTCCATGAGTCTCTCTGTCCTAAGGCCAAGGCACCTGTGGAAGGAGAAGATGCTGAGAGGGGGTGACAGCTCAGACCACTGCCCAGAGCCATATCTGTTTTCTCCATTGGGGTTGGGTATCCAGGATAAGGTGATGTTGGCATCCCAGGGAGGATTAAAAGATGCAGGGGAAACCTTCAGGTATTGATGGGATGGAGAATCTCTACTAACAACAACAGGCCATTCTAACGTGGGCTAGATTTTGTTTCTTTTATTCAACTGCAGCTCAGCCCATATGAGGAAAGGCGCAAAGGGATGTGGCTGTGGGTATTTGATGAGAGTCCTGAGGTGCAAGGCCAGAGGGGTACCAAGGAGGCCTGGAGGCCCCTGAATGCGGGGCCGTTCCAGGGAGAGGAAGTGAATATTTCTCAAAGAAGTGCTTCTTGGGATGTCCACCTGGGAATTCTGGAAAAATCTGGTATAAACAGGCTCAATCTCTAAGGGACAGAGATTGGCTCAGGGTAAGGAGATTTGGTCTCAGGCAGGCTGAGGGAATTGGGGTTTCTTACATCAAGGGGATTTGGGGCCTCAGGATGAGGATATTGGCAGTCTCTCAGGACAAGATTTGGGGTCTTTCTGACTGAAGAGATTTAGAATGCTCAGGTTGAGAGGATTTGGGATCTTTGAGAGTGAGGAAATTTTAAGTCTCATTCTGAGGAGATTCCAAGTCTTTTAGTAATGGGCTTTAGGTTTTCTGGCATTGAGGTTATTTGGAGTCTTTGATGCTGAAGGGATTTAAGAGTTCACAGGCAGAGGTTGTTCAGGGCCTCTGAGGTTGGGG
>NW_024083492.1:0-1437 GCF_003009895.1 Hyaena hyaena | reverse complement strand
TCGCCGGACCGGTCTGGACGCCTCTCCGGAGCCCCGCGCGCTGCCTCCTGACTGAGACTGAGACAGCCGCGGGCGAGATACCCACTTGTACCGCCCCGTCAGGCGAAGCCACCAATCAGCTCTGCAACCAAAGCGCTCCCGCCAATTGGCGGTCAGGAGGGGCCTGATGGGGCGGAGCGTAGGGCGAGCTGTGTGTGTCAGTCATTGGCCGAACACGGCTCCTGGATGCTCCCGCCCCACCCCGCGGGGATTGGCTGCTCTGAGTCCAGGGCGTGTCTGTCAAGAAGTTTCCCCCGCGCGGGCAGTTCTTCCCTTCCGCGCGCGGGCGTGGGTGAGGGGCGCGCCGGGCGGGAGATCGCGCCGAGCGTCCTGCCGCTTAGGCTGAGTCTGGAGCCCTGAGCCGACGGCAGGCCTGCAGGGTGCATCTAGCCGTCCTGTGTCCTGGCAAGGATTCTTTGCTCTATCAGACTTTTATCAGGCTCTGGAAGGCTCTCCTCGGCCCATCTGTCCCCTTCCTTGTAAAATCCACTTTTAGCAAGAGCTGTATGACCCCTTAATATATAGTGACTATCGTATTACATTCAGGGAACAACCACGTAATTAAGTTTGTCTGATGAGAATATGTGGAGACACCAAATAAAATCTACACGGCTCGAGGATTTAAACCCAACATTTGGAATGGTAAGTATATTAGAACTCAGGGGTCGAATTCTTAAACTAAAAGTAGAAGTGGCATTCATGAGTAATAGGCACGTTTAAATAATGTAGATCCAAAAGTCATCAGAAGTAGTGCTCACTTGGCAGCACATACACTACAATGGGAACAACACAGAGAAGATTAGCATGGTCCCTGTACAAGGATGACACGCAAAATTTTGAAGCACTGTATATTTTTTTAAAAGTCAAGAGAAGTAAGAAGTCATAAGTAAAATAAAATGCTGAAAAAAATTCAAGTACTTTGCATAAAACAGGCAACAAATACAGGACAGTGGGTCCACAGGGTGAGTAGGCTCTGGTTTTCGGATGATTAAATGGAAAGAGTGTTTCTGGCCCTTACTAAGTTTTGATCACAGAAACAACATGATTTTCTTGTACGTGAAGTAAGCCTTCTCACCAAGGAAGGACTAAGACTCCAGGCAAGGTCACCCAGGTAAGTGGACTGCGCCCCCTGCTGTCATGAAGGAAAGTCCGACCAGAACTTTAAGGGTCCACAAACCTCTCAGGTTCCTGCAAGAACGGTGCTGAGAGGAGAGGGAACAGTGAAAGCGTGGGGGATTTTTTAGAAACTGGGAGACCATCTGGGCGCCTGCGGATGTTTTAGGTGGTGCTTCTACCCTGACCGGTCAGCTCAGAGTTGCTAGTAGATCTTGTGCAGGAGCATCTGTGTGGTCCCTGTTGTTGGCTTTGCTGCTCAAAGAAGCATGAGACTTTTTTTTT
>NW_024083491.1:0-5508 GCF_003009895.1 Hyaena hyaena | reverse complement strand
GGCAGCGGGGAGACTCGCCCGGTTCACCCCCATCTCCTCCCTTGCCAGCTAGCAGGACACACACCAAGGCGAAAATGGTGATGACAGCCAGAGCAAGGAGTACCAGAGTGGTCTTCTGGTTCATTGTCAGTGACAGCAGGACAGAGAATTGAACCGGAGTGGAGACGTGTCTTCTCAGGTCAGCAGAGGAAGGTCTCTCTTAGCTTCTATACAGGGGGCTCCTGAACTCTGGCTAAGGTTCCCTGCATTCAGCGATTCAGGATACTGAGGGTGGGGAGGGTGGGAAGGACATGGGAAGGCTGGGGAGGGGGCGGGGCAGGCCGGGGTTGGGGGGCGGGCCAGAAGCAGGGCGGGCAGCGATTTCCACAGACCTTACATGGCTTTGTCTTCCAGGCTCCAAATCAGACTCCGCTGTCTGGGTCAGGGTTGGAACTGGGGAGAACTGGGGTAGGCAGAAGGAAAGTGGGATTTCAAAATAATGCAACTGATCAGCCAGAACCTGGAAAAGCACCACCAGGAAGGAGCTGGGTCTGCACAGAGCAGTACCCCCGACCCCCTCAGCCTGGCTTCGTCCCCAACCCCCACCTTCCCAGGGCCAGATGTTCCCTTTCCTGTAACTTGGAGCTATTGTTCTCCTTCCAAGGAAACCCCCACCCCCAGCCCTGTAGCTTCCCAAGCAGCATTCCTTGGCCAAGTCTATCCCCCTTGCCCTCTCTTCTTCCACTGCTAATTTCCTTGGCCAGAGTCCTTAATATTCCCGGGGGAGAGAGGGAGGTAGAGGGTGGATTCTAGATACTTCAAAAGTCACATAGGAAAGATTCAAGCAATAAAAATCTTGTAATACATTTTATTATAAATCACACACACCATCTATTTTCACAAAATTCCATCTATTCTTCCATTTCAATGCATATGCATAAAGAAATGTCTGGTATAATGTTCACCAAATGTGAACACTAGCTATTTCTGAGTGGTAGAATTTGTGATGTTTTTGCTTGAATATTTTAATAATATCATTTGTATAAATTCATCATTTAAAATGAACTGGAAATAAGAATTAATGGAGGGGGTATATACGGGTATAGTACGGGAGGCTGTTTCCTAAAGAACATTAATAGGTAAGAGCCAAGGGAGCAGGAAGTTGAGAACAGAGAGAAAGGTACAAACATCTCAGCAACTCCCCTCCATGTCCCATCACACCCTTGGGGCTAAAAGTCCTGGTAAAAGAAAGGGGGCAGGTCTGGGACACAGGCCGCCATGTGGGGGACACAGGCCACAGGGTTGACACTGCAGAGCCCAGCATCCTGGTCCTTCTCAAAGTAGACGCTGCCAGGGGAGAAGATGGAGGGGTCCTCATCAAAGAAGTTATAGGGTCCGAGCAAGAAGCCAACTCTGTTTCCTAGAGTCACAGTGTTGGGGACATCCTCAGCATGGGGGATATGCAGGAAGCTGGCTGTAACCCAAGCCACCAGGTCCTGCAGGGAGAGGGAGAGGCTGAAATACTTTAGAGGTGAGACCCAGGGAACCACCCCTTCAGCCACGATGCCCAGCCTCTAGCCTTGCTTCCACCTCTGCCCAGCCCTGGACCCACAGTGCAGGCAGGGTGATCCTGTGAGAAGCGTCAGAGTGGTCAGGGTCTCAGAGCTAATCTCACCCCAAGAGGGATGGCCCTTGTTGGCCCCTGAATCTGAGAACTGGAAACCTACCATGCCCTCTAACCTACAGTCAAGGGCTGGGCGGCCAAAACATTGGGCATAAGTTGACCCTCTCCTCTGCCCCTAGGGCTACCAACCTCTCCTAAGAGGGTCTCATTGTTGATGAAGTCAGCAAAGGCCATAGTGGGTGTCCAGATGTCATTCTGGTAATAGATGCTGCTGCTCTGTGACTCCTCCTCCTTCCTCCGGGTCACCACGAGCTGGTATCTGACCAGGAATGTTGAAGGAAGGTGGTGTCAGAAAATGTCAGGGGCCGTTACTGGCCTAGAAGTCCTTTGGATCAGATTCTGTGTGAGACCATTTCCCATCCCATATCTACTTGGATCTTAGAGGAGGTAGAGGGGTGAATGGTAAGCTAAGGGTAGTGAGTTGGGGTCTCCAAGAGCTGGGAAGGGGGAAGGGGACCAGTCCTTCCCTACCACCCAGTGCCCAGAGCCCTCCTCACCTCCCCCAGCTGAGGGCCCTCTCCATGTCGCTCTCCAGGGGTATGTGAATGCCGAGGGGGCTGTGGATCTGGATTCGGTACCCGCGCTGGTGACCCCAGGCATTAGTCTGGTCGCTAGCCAGATAAAGGTAGCGGGGAAGGGGGTTTCCCAAGGAAAAAGCTGTCAGGTCCTCCCTTCCCAGGACCTGGCGAGTCATCTGTGGGCGCTGCAGTTGGTGCTCTGGACTCCAAGGGGCTGCCACAGGCTTAAACACCACGTCTTCAGCTACCACCCAGTTTTTCAGCCCTGCCAGGGGGAGGGGGGGGGGAAAGGAGTTCCACACCAGGTGAGACAGTCCCTCGTCTTCCCCACGATGCCCACTGCACTGGCCTGACAACGGGCAGCAGAGTTCATCAAAGAGCACTCTGCTGGGAGCCAGAAGGTCTGGATTTGAGTGCTAGCCCATCTTCTTTGAACCTGCCCTGTTCAGTTGGGCTAAGTTCGCAAATGGCTAGCTCCATATAAATTAAAAACGCAGTTTCTCAGTCATGCTAGCCACATTTCAAGTGCTCAGTTGCCACAGGTGACTAGTGGCTAACGTATCAGACAACACAGATGGAGAATATCCACCATTGCACGAAATTCTATTAGTACTGTTCTACCTAGTAGATCTTGGACCGATTCTTTTTCTGATTCTCTTTCTGAATCTCTACAGCGGGCATAGTAAGAGCTGTTCTATGGCTGAGCTCTGTCAGTGGAAAAGAATATGCAGGTGGCGAGTCACATTCTTGTGACTATGAAAGAGAGATTTGTCTTGGAAAAGCTGGCTGGAAAATGCACGTCCCCTTCCAGGGTGCTCTGCATATTTCCCCCAGGTCTGAAACTTGCTTCCTTTCTCCACAACGTGGGGACCACTTTCAGTTTTTCTCTTTTTCAGAAGTGAGTAGATTTAGATTTTATATTGGCTGAAACTTCCCCAGGATTCGATTGCACTTGTAACGTATACACTCCTCTTCCCACTTGGCACGGGATTATACTTTTTCTGCAGACTCGGGCAGTTAAACAGGTCCTACCATGAAAGCACCCAGCATGGTACAGAGTGCTGCACTGCTCTGCCGGCTTGCCAGGGCGCAGGCGCCTGGGCTGCACACTACAGGGATCTAATAAATGTTACTCGATTTTACTTCCCAAGACAGGCTCTTTAATACCAAAAGTGCTCAAGAGAAACTTCAAATCAGGAAAGGCCTGTTCCAAATATGTCAAGAATAGTTAATATGCTCATTTCAAACATGGCATTTTCTTAGTTTTCCTCCCACCCCAAAGTATGTCTTTATACTCAAGAGGATAAGAAAATGTGTCACAAGATATGGTTACAGAGCATTATACTTGGCCAGTCACTTCTTGTCCTGTCTTCTCCCCCCTCCCCCCACCGCCGTTAGGCTGAGGAGCTGGTGGATTTCTATTTTCCTTTCTGTGTCTCTGTGATTTAAGAAGTTATTTTGTTCTTAATAAAACCCTGCCAGAGCAGTGAGTCCTCTCTGTGCTTTGAGCCCCACTTGAGAAATCCCTTTCTACACTTGCAGCAAGCCTATTGCGTGCCTGCTGTGTCACTGGAGGACCGGTTATGACATGTGCTGGCAGGCATGAAATGACCCTCCCCAGGATGGTGGGGCCACTGTACTCTGTCCAGTTTTATGAAATCCTGTGAGGCAACCCCCACCCAGTATCCCCACCCTTCTTATGCCCCAGGACCACCTCTACTCTGAAAACCTTGTTACACTGCTTCCTATCTCTGCTTAGGTCCCTGCTTTCCCCATAACCACTGACCCTCAGAATCAGTTAGGAAAAACTCAGAGCCTCATCTCCAGCCCCAGTTGATGGGGCAAATTCACTATCCGCGGAGTCACTCGAGACTAAGGGAGCCAGGCACAGCCATTGCATTTAAACTAGTTTCACAATCACTCGTTTCACAGCAAGTCAGGGGAGCTGGGTGAGGGCACCCCATCTCTTGTGCCAGAACAGTATTTCAGGCTGACTGCAGTTGAATACACTCCAATCAGTCTCTGACTCCTGCCACAATGTATCGTGGCACTAGCATATCACCCTCTGCTTCTTCTGGCTTGATTTGGGGGTCTCCCTTCCCTCTCCTCCACCCCAACTCTCAATCCTCACCCAAGCACTCACCTGCCACGTCCAGGTCCAGCTTGAAATGGAAGGCATGCGTGTGCACCGCCCCCAGTACTCGCTCCCCCACACGGTTCCCAAAGAGGAGGCTCTCCTCACCCCCACTCAGGAAAGCCGTGTTGATATAGCCCGTGGCATGGACCCGCCCTTCCAGAGCCCCGTTTGGGTGGAATACAAAGTCCCAAATGTAGTCATAGTTGCCTACAGATGACACAGACCTGACTACAAGGGCCGAGCCAGCCAAACCACCATAGAAATAACTCTCCAGGTGATTGTGGTGCCTCCGAAGGGGTAGTCCTTGGGCCTCCTCAAACACACATACAGCCCCCGGGAGCAGCTGGACTGCCCCAGTGCCCACTAATATGTGGATGTCTACCATTGTAGACTGATAGGGGCAGTCCACTCCCCGAACCAAGCCCCGGCTGTGACGGCCAAGTCCATAGCTGCTATCCAAGTATCGGGTCATCATTGTCTTGGGTGAATCGGCACCATAGACAGTTACACACTCCTGGACACTGACTTCGTAGGCCACTCGCTCGCCCTTAAACCGAATATCAAAAATCCTCATGCCGCTGAACACCCCATGACCAAATGTAAATGTCCAGAGAGAGGACGTCACCAGGTTCCCTCGCACACTGTATCGGGAGCCCTGCGGTGAGAACTGAAGAGGGGGGAGAGGACCTGGGGGGGCCCGGGACTTCAGGGATGAAGCCCCATCCGGCAGGGGTAGAGGAACTCTAGCAACTTCCAGCCGGCCAGCCTTAAACTCCCACTCCAGCTGGCCTAAGTCTGCGTAGTAGCGCCCAAGGTAGAAGACCCGCTGGACAGCCCAGCGGGCAGGGTCCAGGGCCCTGTGGTCCAGCAGTAGCTCCAGCCCCACTGGGTGAAGGAAAATCCCAACACCTGAGATGTTATGGTAGAGGGCTATCCAGGTAGCACGGTCCCCTGAGCGCAAGCCACTGGGGGTGGCATGCAGAGGTGCCAGAGTGGAGCCACTATAGTTGAAGACCGAAGCCAGAAAGACTGGCGCCTTGGGCAGCTCCACCTCCTTCAAATGCTTCCACATCTGGGCGAACTCCGTTCCCAGCATGGGGCGTCGGTGATAGGGCAGGGGCCCCCCGTGACGCTCCACCGTCACATCCCGCAGGTAGGAGGGGTGCGGCAGAGGCCCCACCACCAGCTCA
>NW_024083490.1:0-5512 GCF_003009895.1 Hyaena hyaena | reverse complement strand
GGGGGGCACTTGTGGGGATGAGCACTGGGCGTTATGTGGAAACCAACCTGACAATAAACTATTTGTAAAAAAAAAAAAAAAAAAAAAAAAAAAAGGACCCTGAATAGCCAAGTAATGTTGAAAAAGAAAACCAAAACTGGAGGCATCACAATCCCAAACTTTAACATGTATTACGAAGCTGTAATCATCAACACAGTATGGTATTCGCACAAAAACAAACTCATAGATCAATGGAATAAAATAGAGAACCCAGAGGTAGACCCACAAATGTATTGCCAACTAATCTTTGACAAAGCAGAAAAGAGTATCCAGTGGAAAAAAGACAGTCTCTTCAGCAAATGGTGCTGGGAGAACTGGACATCAACATACAGAAGAATGAAACGGACCCATTTTTTTTTCCATACACAAAAATAAATTCAAAATGGAGGAAAGGCTTAAATGTGAGACAGGAAACCATCAAAATCCTATAGAAAAAAATAGGCAGCAACCTCTTTGACCTCGGTCACAGCGACTTCTTACTAGATGTGTCTCTGGAGACAAAAGAAATAAAAACAAAAATGAACGATTGGGACCTCATCAAGATAAAAAGCTTCTGCACAGCGAAGGAAACAATCAACAAAACTAAAAGGCAACCTATCGAATGGGAGAAGCTATTTGCAAATGGCATAAAGGGTTACTATCCAAAATATATAAAGAACTCATCAAACTCATCACCCAAAAATCAAATAATCCAGTGAAGAAATGGACAGAAGACATGAATATACACTTTTCCAAGGCAGACATCCAGATGGCTAACAGACACGTGAAAAGAGGGTCAATATAACTCATCATCAAGGAAATACAAATGAAAACCACAGTGAGATACCACCTCACACCTGTCAGAAGGGCTAAAATTAACAACTCAGGAAAACACCGATGTTGGCGAGGATGCAGAGAAAGGGCAACCCTTTTGCACTGTTGGTAGAAATGCAAGTTTGTGCAGCCACTCTGAAAACCAGTGTGGAAGTTCTTCAAAAAAAGTAAAACGTAGAGCTATCCTATGACCCAGATATTGCACTGCTATGCATTTTTCCAAAGGATACAAAAATGCTGATTCGAAGGGTCACATGCACTCCAATGTTTATAGTAGCACTATCAACAATAGCCACAGTATGGAAAGAGCCCAAATGTCCGTTGACTGATGGGTGAGTAAAGAAGATGTGGTATATATACACAATGGAATAACTACTCAGCGATCAAAAAGGATGAAATCTTGTCATCTGCAACAATGTGGATGAAACTAGAGGGCATTATGCTAAGTGAAAGAAGTCAGTCAGAGAAAGACAAATATATGATTTCACTCCCATGTGGAATTTAAGAAACACAACAGATGAATATAAGGGAAGGGAAGGTAAAATAAGATAAAAACAGAGAGGGAGGGAAGCCACAAGAGACTCTTAAATACAGAGAACAAACCCAGGGCTGCTGGAGGGGATGCTGGTGGGCGATTGGCTAAATGGGTGATGGGCATTAAGGGGGAAATTTGTTGGGATGAGGGCTGGATGTTATATATGTAAGTGATGAATAACTGAGTGCTACTCTGGAAACCAGAGTATGTTAGCTAATTTAAATTTAAATAAATAAATTTTAAAAATATACAAATAAAATAAAATACACCAATGTAGACATATACTCACCATGACACACACAGAAGCATGCACACTGACACCCCCAGATATATGTCAACATATACCAACATGCAACCAGACACATACAACATAAACTATGTATACATATACACACACACATATATGTATGTATATACACACACATATATACTGTAATATAGCACCTTTCCCAAATATGCAGATGCACTGATATGTCCAGAGATATTCATATGAACTAACGAAACACACACATTTATACACTCAGAAACATACACACACATGCAAACAGACCCACTGGGGTGAGCAGGTATGCACATACGTACATGCCCACACACTGTACAAGTAGGAGCACCCAGATAGGCACTGGTAGGAGCACGTTCCTCAGGAGCCTACTTTCTAACCACAAATCCGCACTACGTAATCTGGACTGCAGGCTCTCTCACCCCTTCTTGTGCTGTGGGTAGCCATGTGAATGACCATGTGAAAGCCCATGCTCCACGGACACACTCTCCTCCCTCTAGGGCTGCCCGCTTGGGGCACCACCAAGACCAGGTCACAGGGAGCAGAACCAGCTACTTTCATGTTATCAGAGTTACTACAGATAAACCAGGGGCCTACTCTATCACCATTCCCCACCAGAGTACCTTGCTCCTGTGCTGGGACTAGCCTGTCTTGCTGAAGAGGCCTCAGCTGGAGCTCCGTGTGGTTGCTGCAGCCGGCCTTAGCCTCCACCTTAGGCCTCATCTCAAGTTCCTTGTTCTTTGGCGCTGCCACAGGAATCCAGCACCCTGCAACTACCCCACCTGGAGTTCTATGTGGTCAATGTCTCAGGCCTCAGTCCCTTGACACATAGACAGCTTAGTAAGTGCTGCTGAGGCTGAGAGGGGTTGGAGAGCACCAGTCCCGAGATAAACCCCTCCTTGGTGAATAGCCAGTGAGCCTCCAGCACGCTGACCCTCAAATCACAAAGGGAATCAGAGCCAAGCTCTGCCCTTGGGAGACACCTAGTCTGGGAAGACATGGATAGTGGTCACAAGGAGTTACCAGTGCTAGACAGAAAGCAGCCCAGGAAGATGAAGCAACCCAGGGTGGGGCACCTCACCCAGCTTTGGAGCTCACAAAAGATATTTTGGAAGAGAGCGACCCACTCTGAGTCCGAAAGGCTGAGTAAAATTATAGAGGCAAAATTGAAGGTTGGAGGAGATGAAGCTGGAGTGGTCAGAGTAGAATTCCTGGATGAGGAATTTGGCTTTATCCTAAAGACAGTGGGGATTCGTGAAAGGTTATAAGCAGAGGAAAGACACTCAGGTCTGGGTATTACAAAGATCCCCCTGAAGGTTGCTGTAAAGGATTGCAGGAAGCCAGACTATAGGTCAGGAGACACTGGAAGAAACTGAGGCTGAGGCCCACACCAAAGACTTTGGGCAGTAATGGTGGGTTGGACAGATATGTTTACTTCCTTTGGGCCTCCCTACTGCTCTCCTCTCTTCCCCTCTAATTTGCCTGTAATCTCCTCCAAGCCTGACTTCTCCCTCTTCTGCTGCAATCTCATCCACCCTGGCTCTCTTCTTCCATACTATACTCTTGTCCCATCTGGCTCTTTTACATTTCCCACAATTCTCACTCACTTCCTTCCTCCAGGTTTTTGCCTCCCCTCTTCTCTCCTACGTTTCCTTCTAGATTTCCTGCTTTAGGCTCCTCTCAGAGCTCTTAGTGGGAACTCAGGCCAGTACCGTGACTGGCACGTAGGGCAGTTCCAGCACACAGACATCTGGGCTGGTGGCAGGGCCTACGGGACTAAGCCTGCAGAGGCACCAAGAGCCAAGTGTGCCAGTGGTTATAGGAAGAGGCTGCTAAAGGGATCGCTGAGGCTGCTGCCCTGCTGGGCTTCCTGCTGGCTGGTGAAGTGCTCTCGTGTACAGCAGCTGCTGGGCTACCTTACCGTTCCTATGTCCGGTAATGGCCCTTGAATCCCAGAGCCAGGATACTTGAATTTGCGAGACCTGGAGGCCAAGGCACAGGGTGAGCAAGAACAAAGATTTAGAGACATGGAAACACACACAAAGACACACACTTACACATGAAGTAAGTGACACATACACAAGGACACACAAACACACACAAATATGCAGGCCTGTAGACGCAGAGGCTTAGGTACTTCTGCCTCTTCACAGTCCAGCCTGTCTCCAGTCTCCACTCTCTTCAATTCATACTCCACAGCAGCCTTAAGAGTGACCTTTCTAAAAACAAAAACCTTAACCGAATTATCAATACTGCTCACAACCTTCTCTGGTTCCCATGGTGTAGTTAAGGTTCTTGAAGTTCCTCTCACAAACCATGCTCTCTCCTACACTGGGCCTTCGCATGTGCTTTTCCTTCTGCATGGGACTCCTTTCCTTGGCTTCAGATAGGTAAATTTTACACGTCCTTCAAGTCTTAGTTGTCACTTCCTCTAGGAAGCCTTTACTGACCCTTCTCCTAGATTGAGTTTGGGCGTCTCCTATGTTCCTATCGTCCACCCCCATTCCATCCAGTTTCACTCATTATAGTGTGTAGTAATTATTTATTTACTTTTATGGGTCCCTGACTTAGACTGTGAGCTCTTTGAGGGCAAGGAACTTTTCTGAATCATCTATGTATCTCTAGCGCCTAGCATGTGGTAAGAGCTTAGTAAATGTTTGCCGAATGAATGAATGAATGAATGGACAAAAATAATCCAATGACACAGCAGTAGACACACACGCATACACACTTACAACCAAAGACACAGGATCATACACAGAAAGACAGCAACAAGGACACAGACATAGATGGGGAAATAGAGCAATAGAGACATATGGAAACACAAAGGAGAGGGATCTCAAAACCGAGAAAATAGACATAGGGAAACATAGTCACATACCAAGACTTTTTGTAGCAAAGACTCAAGGACACAGACACATGCAGAACACACTAAGTGTGAAGCAGGAGCACAAACTAATATATATTGAGAGATCCAGTGGCAAAAACATGGGGATACAGGCACCTAAACAGTGGTAAACACCAGCTAAGAAATAGGGTTAGGCCAGGCAATAGAGACATGAAGACAGGCAAACTGGGGGCCCAGGTATAGTGGATACACTGTGACATAGGGACACAGGAATTTAGAGAGATATATCCTAGAATAAGTAGACACAGGGATGTGAACCCACAAACACAGCCATATGGATACAAGCTAGAAATGGGAACAGAAACACAGGAACATGTCTGGAAGGAGCAAGATAGGAATAAAGAAACTTAGACACACAGAACTTAAGCAAATGGGCAGAGACACAGTGACAAGGAAATCTATCGAGAGATGCAGGGAGGCAAAGACGCAGAATCAAGGTAAATCTGGGGATAGCCAGAAGTAGAGACACACAAATAGACCACTGCAAATGAGGGTATGGGGACAGTGAATCAGGCCCAGGGACACAGAGATAGTAGCTCAAAAGTAAAAAGGCATGGGTAGGAGATACGAAGATGGCGGTGGAATAAGAGGGCACTGTGCTCACTTTGTCACATGAACACAACTAGATAATTATTAAATCATCTGAAATACCCCAGAAATAGACCTGAAGATCTATAGAACAAATTCCAAAACTAAAGGGAGAAAAGAGGCCATATCAAAAAAGGTAGAAGTATGGAGATGTGAATTAGGGAAGAAATGGATCCTGGGTGCTGCAGAGAGGACAGATCTGTGGTTGCAGAGAATGGCAAGCCAGAGAGGAGCACACAGGGCACAAAGAGAATGCTTCCCTGAAGCCATTGGCTTGGAAAATTAGAAGGGCTGAATTCATGAGTTCTTGCAACCAAGGTGGCTTAAAGGCTGTAGGTTTTTTTTTTTT
>NW_024083489.1:0-5605 GCF_003009895.1 Hyaena hyaena | reverse complement strand
TAATATATAACTATTTCATTATATATCATGCATATACCATGAATGTATATGCACGCACACACACACACACACACACACACACACACACACACACAGAGTAACCACCACCATAGTCAATTCTATCTCCCCAAAAAATTCCCTTGTTCATTCTTGCAGTTAATCTTCTCAACTCTCTCAGACAATCACCAATCTACTATTTCTATTTATCACTATTGATTAGGTTTGTTTGTTCTAGAGAGTCATATAAATTGAATCAAACAGTATGCACTATTTTTTCTATTTTGATTCTCCCTGTTTAAATTTTGGATATTAATCCATCTTGTTGCAAATTGATATTAAGGCCCCCTTTATTTCTGAGAAGAATTCTCTTACATGAATATACCACAATTTGTATATTATTTCACATGTTGATGGGCACCCAGGTGGCTCACTTGGTTGAGTGTCTGACTCTTGATTTTGGCTCAGGTCATGATTCCAGTGGGATTGAGTCCCACATTGAGCCCTGCTTAAGATTCTCTCTTTCTCTCCCTCTTTCTCTCTCCCTGTGCCTTTCTCTACCACTTGCTTTCTCTCCCTCTGAAAAAATAAAAATAAATATAAATTAAAAAAATAAAGCAGTTGTAAATATTTGTATACAAGTATTTTTCTAGGCATATATTTTAATTATTTGTGTTAATGCCTGAGAAAGTAATTGTAGGCTCATAATTACAGCCTGAAATCTATGGTCCCAGAAAACAGTGATAAGTTAAGAAGTTAGCCCACACTTTTGTTTTTCAAACTTTCCCTCAACATCCTTTCCTGTTCCAGAGAAATGGCTATCCACAAAGAATCACTTTGTCCTTGCATATTCCAAGATAAATACTCTCTTCATTTTTCCTCATGATTCTTATAAGATTCTCAGATGATTTCTTTGTTTACCTGCCTCTACAAATCCCAGGCCACTCTCCTTTCCTTTGAGATATTCCTCATTAATTAATGCTGTCCCTATTGCAAACTTTAGAATAAAATCAGCTTCCTAATTGTCAGGTACATGTTGTCTTTGAGAATTTGGTACCAGGACTTAGGTGGGTTGGATCTCACTTTTAGATTCCTATTTACTCCATTGAGTCAACAAGGCCTCTTGGTCTTGTGCTCCACTCCTGACTGCACGAGAACACAATGGTGAGCTCTGGATCAGGGGCTGACTGATACTTTTGAGTACTCAAAGAGAGAAAAAGGGCATGGCAAGAATTTATTTTTATATCTGGTGCTAGCTTATTTTGGTTTTATAGCCTGACCATTTTGTGATTTCTTTAAATAGATGGTTTATAGAGATCTTGTCTCTGTTGGGTGAAAGGCAACAGAGATTCTGATTTGTTTTTCTTTCTATTTGTCAATTTTGGGCTCAAATCAATTAAGAATTTGAACTTAATGGGAAGAGAACAGTTCCTTGATATAAATTATTCAATTTTGTATTTCTGTGAGTATGTTTGGCCTTTAGTGGACATTTTAGAACTGATGCTATGACCTCTCTAGAAAAATCTATGTATTTAAGATTCTGGGAGTATGTAATAGTCTCCTATCTCCAGATGGGCTGTTACCAAATCAGACTACAAATATCCTTAAAACAAAACAAAACAAAACAAAAAAGATTAATCTGTTTTGTCTAAAGGTAAATTGCTATGTACAAAAGTTAAATATTCCTAAAATTCCCATTTATTTATTTATTTATTTAGTTCCAAAGGGGCGCTTGGCTGGTTCAGTCAGTAGAGCATGTTACTTTTGATTTTGGGGCCATGAGTTCAAGCCCCATTTTGGGCAAGGAATTTAATTTTTAAAAAATTAAGCAAATAAAACGTATTGCAAAAGAATCTTATAATCAAATATTATACTGATGCAAAACTAGAATTTGTTTTCTCTCTGTTGAGGAAAATGTTTCTTGTATTATAACTCTTAACAAAAGGTTATAAAAGATTATACTTTACTTTCAGTCTAATCTTACTAGATAACAGGTATTGTGTCTTACAGAACAACCTTTCAGTGTTTATGCTGGTTGTTACTTTATTCTTATTTACATAAGAAAACAAAAGTTTCTCAGCTAAGGTTCTATGCAGGCAAGTTCTTCCTCTGTTTACTTTTAAAAACTTTTATTGTTACTTTGGACAAAGGGCTGCCAAATACTGTTTCTTATGTTTTTGTGATTCTTTCTTAATCAAGAGTTTAAATCTCTTGACAATTTTTTTCTATTTTTTTAAAATTGTTTCTAATGTTTGTTTATTTTTGAGAGAGAGAAAGAAAAACAGAGGACACACAGGCAAGGGGCAGAGAGAGAAGAAAATACAGAATACAACGCAGGTTCCAGGCCTCGGCTGTCACCACAAGGCTGATGCAGGGCTCGAACTCATGAACTGTGAGATCATGACCTGAGCTGAAGGAGGACACTTAATCAAATGAGCCACCCAGGCACTCCTATATTTATTTTTCTATTTTTATCTTCTGAAAACTTAATCCTAATTTTATCTTTTGAAACTAAAGTTGTCTCTGTTATTTTCCAGAGGGCCCTGGAAAATAACAATGTGTTTCTTTACCTTGTAAAAGGAGAGGTAATAGAAATAATTAGGCTTATCTGATATCGTACTATTGATGTGTCACATGAGAGTTCTCAAATAAGAAAGCAAATTCACCCTCTCTTGAGTTAAATTTGTATGAGAAACATTATTAGTGTAAATATTTAAGAAATTGTATGATGTTTGGGTAGTTCCTAGAAAATAAGCAATGCCCTCATGGTTTATGGCATGTTTCTATATATGAGAGAGTAGATCCACTTTCACTGAAATCATACAACAATATAGTGAGATCAGGCATACTTTCATTTATCTTTTTTTAAATGTTAACTTCTCCCAACATTCCTAATTTGAATTTAATAATTCTCAGTAAGTAGTTTTCATCTGGGGATTCACATCATTCACTTATGGATTTTATTAATACACAGATGTTGAGTATCCACTTTGGAAAAACTTAATATCTTTAAGTGATTTTCCTTATACATTCTTGGTATTTTCTAAATATGTTTTGTATATTCATAATAAATTAGATCTTAGGATTATTATAAATTTTGTCTGAAGATTTTTTATGTGATAAAGAATATTCTTTCCTTGAGATTATCTATAATTAGTTGGGAGGGATGTAGAATGACTGTAAAGAGTATTATTGACTTATCATTGAAAAACTATAACAGCCCTTCTGGACCCTGAGCCTGTTGTCTTTGAACTATTTTTCAGGTCTTGATAAAGTGCAGGTAACTTATGAATGTAGAAATTCTGTCTTGTCTGGTAGAGATTTAATTGACTTCTTCCTCCATTGTGGGGAAACAAACAAAATCAGCTTTAGCATCTACCCGCAGTTTGGTTAGATCTTGTCATTTTGCAGAACTTTTCAATCTTTACCAAATGTTTAATTCATCCAGTTTCTTTCAATAGCTGTCTACAATGGTCCAAATTTTCTCCAAAAGGAGAAAAATGTTTCTAATTTTTCTCTTTTTCTTCTGATTCATCCTCACAAAGAACTAAATCCTGACTGCCCAGATCCCTATCAGTATTCTAGGTTGCCTTGCACCTGGGCCACCTCTCTCAGCTTTTGAGCAAGCCCTGCAATTCAAAGGCTGATAACGATGTAAACCTCAAAAGGCTCATCACCACCACAGACATGCATGGGCTGGATTTCTCCCTACACAAGCCATGTCTTGTCTCTGGTAAAATGTTCAGATTATGTATCCCTTTATACCAAAAATATAGACAGCGTCCCCAAGAGCATTAACATCGTCGATTCAATAAACTCAATAAGTAGTGCTGATAACTTAATGATTTCCTCTACTGACCTCTTGAAATCCAATAGAATGATTGCCTCAGGGTTCTACCTCTGGCTCTTTACTTTTATACACTCTTTTATGTTAATATTTCTCTTTTCATTTTATCATAGTAGTGACAACACTGAAATTACCTGAGCCTTGTGCATGTTAAGAAACCCCACCTCCTTCTTATATCCAGGGGGATGAATAACTTGAACGAGCACCTGGCACTCATGTATCCTGAGATAAAAACCGTTGTGATCCTTCCTTGGTGACTCTCATAAGACCCAAGGATGATTCCCTGGTTTACTTGCCTCTCTAAAACCTCAGGCTCCCTTCTTTTCTTTGAGACATTTTCATTAATGAACATTATCCCTATTGCAATAACCTGAGTAAAAGCATACCCTTAATTGTCCCATGCATTTGTCTTTGACATTGATTATGCCATTTTACATTGCCACTAGCAATGAATAACGGCTTTGGAGATGCTAAGCAGCACCTCCAGATGTCTTGTTTCTCAATCCTCCTGCATGCAAAACAAAACCTCTCATATGAGTCAATGTTGAATCAACAACTAAACAGTATATATTTTAAATGATATAAAAGTCATTAGTCAACCCAATCATTCTTTCTATTCACATGCATTGTTTTGATGATGGTCTGAGATTTCCAAGACAATAATAAGAGCAATATTTTTCTTCTTTATTTTAATCATTTACATGATTGTGTTAAAGCAGAGCATACTCTCTGCTTATAACTTGGCATGGTTTTCAGTCATAAATACTATCTCTTAAAAGATACTAAAGCAAAATAAATCCTATTCAGGGAAGAACAATGAGGATAATAAGAGATCTTTGAAGTGTTGTGTGAGGAATTCTTAAAGGTAAGAGGGACAGTTAAACCTTAAAAAGGGAAAATTTAAATCAGTTTTTAATGTTTAGAGATCTATCATGATACAGGATGATTCACTTTATAGATATTACCTGTAATGAATAGGCCATAACAAAAAACAATTTTTGACCTTTATATCACATATAGATTTCTGTCTGCATTCCTCCAAAATGAAATTGCATCTTTCAGGCCAATGAGTCACCTTCTGCTTCCAGATTATGAGTTACTTCCCAATGCAGATATTCAAGCAGAGTTTGAGTAACTATTAGTCAGTTTTTATTATTTATTGATGTTATTATTAAAATATAACACAGAGGCTCAACAAATAGTTCTTGAACATTCCTTAAAGTCATAAACTTATAGTTATTCTCACAGGATAAATATTATAAAGAATATATTTGTAATTAATCAGATAAACCATACTCTCATTTAAAAATAATAAGATAGTATTAGATATAACTAAAGTTATTTATAAAGTAACTTTTTGAAATGCAACCTCAGGCAGAACACTTTATCTGAAGAGATTAGCTAAAAGTGATGCTTAATTAAAACAGTCACCTTTTCTAAGTATTCTTTTTTAACATAGTGAATTCATTTTCCTTTTACTTTTAAAAACATTCAAACAAACATTGGATTTAATAACATGTCTTAATTTACCTTACAGCATTTATATGGCACACAATTTCTCAGTAATTACAATATTTAATTAACCAAATGGGAACAAATCTCATTTTTACTTACTGGTATAGAATGAGGTTTTAGTGATTCTTTTTAAAAAGAATTTTTTAAAGTTTTTATTTAAGTAATCTACACCCCACATGGGGCTCAAACTTGACCCCAAGATCAAGGCTTGCATGATCTTCTGACTGAGCCATCCAGGTATCCCTT
>NW_024083488.1:0-5608 GCF_003009895.1 Hyaena hyaena | reverse complement strand
TAATATATAACTATTTCATTATATATCATGCATATACCATGAATGTATATGCACGCACACACACACACACACACACACACACACACACACACACACACAGAGTAACCACCACCATAGTCAATTCTATCTCCCCAAAAAATTCCCTTGTTCATTCTTGCAGTTAATCTTCTCAACTCTCTCAGACAATCACCAATCTACTATTTCTATTTATCACTATTGATTAGGTTTGTTTGTTCTAGAGAGTCATATAAATTGAATCAAACAGTATGCACTATTTTTTCTATTTTGATTCTCCCTGTTTAAATTTTGGATATTAATCCATCTTGTTGCAAATTGATATTAAGGCCCCCTTTATTTCTGAGAAGAATTCTCTTACATGAATATACCACAATTTGTATATTATTTCACATGTTGATGGGCACCCAGGTGGCTCACTTGGTTGAGTGTCTGACTCTTGATTTTGGCTCAGGTCATGATTCCAGTGGGATTGAGTCCCACATTGAGCCCTGCTTAAGATTCTCTCTTTCTCTCCCTCTTTCTCTCTCCCTGTGCCTTTCTCTACCACTTGCTTTCTCTCCCTCTGAAAAAATAAAAATAAATATAAATTAAAAAAATAAAGCAGTTGTAAATATTTGTATACAAGTATTTTTCTAGGCATATATTTTAATTATTTGTGTTAATGCCTGAGAAAGTAATTGTAGGCTCATAATTACAGCCTGAAATCTATGGTCCCAGAAAACAGTGATAAGTTAAGAAGTTAGCCCACACTTTTGTTTTTCAAACTTTCCCTCAACATCCTTTCCTGTTCCAGAGAAATGGCTATCCACAAAGAATCACTTTGTCCTTGCATATTCCAAGATAAATACTCTCTTCATTTTTCCTCATGATTCTTATAAGATTCTCAGATGATTTCTTTGTTTACCTGCCTCTACAAATCCCAGGCCACTCTCCTTTCCTTTGAGATATTCCTCATTAATTAATGCTGTCCCTATTGCAAACTTTAGAATAAAATCAGCTTCCTAATTGTCAGGTACATGTTGTCTTTGAGAATTTGGTACCAGGACTTAGGTGGGTTGGATCTCACTTTTAGATTCCTATTTACTCCATTGAGTCAACAAGGCCTCTTGGTCTTGTGCTCCACTCCTGACTGCACGAGAACACAATGGTGAGCTCTGGATCAGGGGCTGACTGATACTTTTGAGTACTCAAAGAGAGAAAAAGGGCATGGCAAGAATTTATTTTTATATCTGGTGCTAGCTTATTTTGGTTTTATAGCCTGACCATTTTGTGATTTCTTTAAATAGATGGTTTATAGAGATCTTGTCTCTGTTGGGTGAAAGGCAACAGAGATTCTGATTTGTTTTTCTTTCTATTTGTCAATTTTGGGCTCAAATCAATTAAGAATTTGAACTTAATGGGAAGAGAACAGTTCCTTGATATAAATTATTCAATTTTGTATTTCTGTGAGTATGTTTGGCCTTTAGTGGACATTTTAGAACTGATGCTATGACCTCTCTAGAAAAATCTATGTATTTAAGATTCTGGGAGTATGTAATAGTCTCCTATCTCCAGATGGGCTGTTACCAAATCAGACTACAAATATCCTTAAAACAAAACAAAACAAAACAAAAAAGATTAATCTGTTTTGTCTAAAGGTAAATTGCTATGTACAAAAGTTAAATATTCCTAAAATTCCCATTTATTTATTTATTTATTTAGTTCCAAAGGGGCGCTTGGCTGGTTCAGTCAGTAGAGCATGTTACTTTTGATTTTGGGGCCATGAGTTCAAGCCCCATTTTGGGCAAGGAATTTAATTTTTAAAAAATTAAGCAAATAAAACGTATTGCAAAAGAATCTTATAATCAAATATTATACTGATGCAAAACTAGAATTTGTTTTCTCTCTGTTGAGGAAAATGTTTCTTGTATTATAACTCTTAACAAAAGGTTATAAAAGATTATACTTTACTTTCAGTCTAATCTTACTAGATAACAGGTATTGTGTCTTACAGAACAACCTTTCAGTGTTTATGCTGGTTGTTACTTTATTCTTATTTACATAAGAAAACAAAAGTTTCTCAGCTAAGGTTCTATGCAGGCAAGTTCTTCCTCTGTTTACTTTTAAAAACTTTTATTGTTACTTTGGACAAAGGGCTGCCAAATACTGTTTCTTATGTTTTTGTGATTCTTTCTTAATCAAGAGTTTAAATCTCTTGACAATTTTTTTCTATTTTTTTAAAATTGTTTCTAATGTTTGTTTATTTTTGAGAGAGAGAAAGAAAAACAGAGGACACACAGGCAAGGGGCAGAGAGAGAAGAAAATACAGAATACAACGCAGGTTCCAGGCCTCGGCTGTCACCACAAGGCTGATGCAGGGCTCGAACTCATGAACTGTGAGATCATGACCTGAGCTGAAGGAGGACACTTAATCAAATGAGCCACCCAGGCACTCCTATATTTATTTTTCTATTTTTATCTTCTGAAAACTTAATCCTAATTTTATCTTTTGAAACTAAAGTTGTCTCTGTTATTTTCCAGAGGGCCCTGGAAAATAACAATGTGTTTCTTTACCTTGTAAAAGGAGAGGTAATAGAAATAATTAGGCTTATCTGATATCGTACTATTGATGTGTCACATGAGAGTTCTCAAATAAGAAAGCAAATTCACCCTCTCTTGAGTTAAATTTGTATGAGAAACATTATTAGTGTAAATATTTAAGAAATTGTATGATGTTTGGGTAGTTCCTAGAAAATAAGCAATGCCCTCATGGTTTATGGCATGTTTCTATATATGAGAGAGTAGATCCACTTTCACTGAAATCATACAACAATATAGTGAGATCAGGCATACTTTCATTTATCTTTTTTTAAATGTTAACTTCTCCCAACATTCCTAATTTGAATTTAATAATTCTCAGTAAGTAGTTTTCATCTGGGGATTCACATCATTCACTTATGGATTTTATTAATACACAGATGTTGAGTATCCACTTTGGAAAAACTTAATATCTTTAAGTGATTTTCCTTATACATTCTTGGTATTTTCTAAATATGTTTTGTATATTCATAATAAATTAGATCTTAGGATTATTATAAATTTTGTCTGAAGATTTTTTATGTGATAAAGAATATTCTTTCCTTGAGATTATCTATAATTAGTTGGGAGGGATGTAGAATGACTGTAAAGAGTATTATTGACTTATCATTGAAAAACTATAACAGCCCTTCTGGACCCTGAGCCTGTTGTCTTTGAACTATTTTTCAGGTCTTGATAAAGTGCAGGTAACTTATGAATGTAGAAATTCTGTCTTGTCTGGTAGAGATTTAATTGACTTCTTCCTCCATTGTGGGGAAACAAACAAAATCAGCTTTAGCATCTACCCGCAGTTTGGTTAGATCTTGTCATTTTGCAGAACTTTTCAATCTTTACCAAATGTTTAATTCATCCAGTTTCTTTCAATAGCTGTCTACAATGGTCCAAATTTTCTCCAAAAGGAGAAAAATGTTTCTAATTTTTCTCTTTTTCTTCTGATTCATCCTCACAAAGAACTAAATCCTGACTGCCCAGATCCCTATCAGTATTCTAGGTTGCCTTGCACCTGGGCCACCTCTCTCAGCTTTTGAGCAAGCCCTGCAATTCAAAGGCTGATAACGATGTAAACCTCAAAAGGCTCATCACCACCACAGACATGCATGGGCTGGATTTCTCCCTACACAAGCCATGTCTTGTCTCTGGTAAAATGTTCAGATTATGTATCCCTTTATACCAAAAATATAGACAGCGTCCCCAAGAGCATTAACATCGTCGATTCAATAAACTCAATAAGTAGTGCTGATAACTTAATGATTTCCTCTACTGACCTCTTGAAATCCAATAGAATGATTGCCTCAGGGTTCTACCTCTGGCTCTTTACTTTTATACACTCTTTTATGTTAATATTTCTCTTTTCATTTTATCATAGTAGTGACAACACTGAAATTACCTGAGCCTTGTGCATGTTAAGAAACCCCACCTCCTTCTTATATCCAGGGGGATGAATAACTTGAACGAGCACCTGGCACTCATGTATCCTGAGATAAAAACCGTTGTGATCCTTCCTTGGTGACTCTCATAAGACCCAAGGATGATTCCCTGGTTTACTTGCCTCTCTAAAACCTCAGGCTCCCTTCTTTTCTTTGAGACATTTTCATTAATGAACATTATCCCTATTGCAATAACCTGAGTAAAAGCATACCCTTAATTGTCCCATGCATTTGTCTTTGACATTGATTATGCCATTTTACATTGCCACTAGCAATGAATAACGGCTTTGGAGATGCTAAGCAGCACCTCCAGATGTCTTGTTTCTCAATCCTCCTGCATGCAAAACAAAACCTCTCATATGAGTCAATGTTGAATCAACAACTAAACAGTATATATTTTAAATGATATAAAAGTCATTAGTCAACCCAATCATTCTTTCTATTCACATGCATTGTTTTGATGATGGTCTGAGATTTCCAAGACAATAATAAGAGCAATATTTTTCTTCTTTATTTTAATCATTTACATGATTGTGTTAAAGCAGAGCATACTCTCTGCTTATAACTTGGCATGGTTTTCAGTCATAAATACTATCTCTTAAAAGATACTAAAGCAAAATAAATCCTATTCAGGGAAGAACAATGAGGATAATAAGAGATCTTTGAAGTGTTGTGTGAGGAATTCTTAAAGGTAAGAGGGACAGTTAAACCTTAAAAAGGGAAAATTTAAATCAGTTTTTAATGTTTAGAGATCTATCATGATACAGGATGATTCACTTTATAGATATTACCTGTAATGAATAGGCCATAACAAAAAACAATTTTTGACCTTTATATCACATATAGATTTCTGTCTGCATTCCTCCAAAATGAAATTGCATCTTTCAGGCCAATGAGTCACCTTCTGCTTCCAGATTATGAGTTACTTCCCAATGCAGATATTCAAGCAGAGTTTGAGTAACTATTAGTCAGTTTTTATTATTTATTGATGTTATTATTAAAATATAACACAGAGGCTCAACAAATAGTTCTTGAACATTCCTTAAAGTCATAAACTTATAGTTATTCTCACAGGATAAATATTATAAAGAATATATTTGTAATTAATCAGATAAACCATACTCTCATTTAAAAATAATAAGATAGTATTAGATATAACTAAAGTTATTTATAAAGTAACTTTTTGAAATGCAACCTCAGGCAGAACACTTTATCTGAAGAGATTAGCTAAAAGTGATGCTTAATTAAAACAGTCACCTTTTCTAAGTATTCTTTTTTAACATAGTGAATTCATTTTCCTTTTACTTTTAAAAACATTCAAACAAACATTGGATTTAATAACATGTCTTAATTTACCTTACAGCATTTATATGGCACACAATTTCTCAGTAATTACAATATTTAATTAACCAAATGGGAACAAATCTCATTTTTACTTACTGGTATAGAATGAGGTTTTAGTGATTCTTTTTAAAAAGAATTTTTTAAAGTTTTTATTTAAGTAATCTACACCCCACATGGGGCTCAAACTTGACCCCAAGATCAAGGCTTGCATGATCTTCTGACTGAGCCATCCAGGTATCCCT
>NW_024083487.1:0-5609 GCF_003009895.1 Hyaena hyaena | reverse complement strand
CTCTTATAGAGTGAGTATATAACACTTCTCTTATACCTACACGCGTGTGTTTTCAAATATTCCTGACTTTGTCGATCAAGATTGTAACGGAATACTGCATTCCACCCCTGTTTTTTTCAGGGAGTTGAACATACAGCCCTTCCACCTTTGGTCCGCATCAGTTTTGCACGTTACTAACATAGGGGTACATGATCTTAATTGAATGATGGGTTCCCAACGCTGTTCGTTGACAGAAGTGGGTATATAGCAGTTGCCTGATACAACCATGCATGCGTTTTCAAACGTGACTAACTCTGTGCAACAAGATGGTAACTGAATGCTGCTTTCTTGACAGTGTTGTTTCACAGACTTGAGCATAGTGCTCTGCCACCTTCTGTGTCCACATCTTTTTCAATAACCACCAATGGAGTGAAACATGATTTTATTTGAATGATGGGTTCCCCACAGTGGTCTTTCACTGAGTTGATTATACAACATTTACCTCATACTTCCATGCACGTGTTTTCAAATATGACTCACTCAGTGAACGAAGATGGTAGCTGAATGCTGCAATCCACACAGTGTTGTTTGATAGAGCTGAGCATATTGCACTTCCATCATTGGTTTCCCCATGTATATTCTAACACTACTAACATAGAGATGTTAGTTGAATGACGGCCTCCCCACGGTGCTGGTTCATAGAGTTGAGTATATAACACTTACTTCATACTTCCACGCATGTGATTTCAGTATATGTGCTGCCGAAGCGAGCACATCCACGCATGTGATTTCAAACATGACTTACAAAGTGAAACAAGAGGTGACAGAATGCAACATCCAGCACAGTGTTGTTTCCCAGGTTTGAGCATACTCCACTTACATAATTGTTCTCTGTATCTGTTTTGCAATATTACTAGGGGTAATTACTTAGTGAAACAAGATGGTAAATGAATGCTGCATTCCGCACAGTGCTGTTTCACACAAGTGAGAATACTGCAGTTCTATCATCATTGCCCAAGTTGCTTCTTTTAGTAACACACGTAGGAGATGTGTCACCATTGAGGTCTTGGCATATAAAACCAATGACCTGTTCAGTTTGGAAGGGCAGGTTAAGATTGTCCTCTTCAGTGAACTCTGTCCTCATTGCTCATAGGAATATCCCAGGCTAGGGGTGTTAAGTTATCAGATATAGGTGTGTTACGGAAGATGGGCACAATATGAATATTGAGCTTGGCCTGGACAAATGACGGCAAGGAATATAATCGGGGTTACACATATCAATGTTTTGGTTAATGACAGAAATCATGGCCATCCGATGTGAATTACGGGTGTATGTGATATCAGTGCGTTGTAAGAGGATGCTGGGCTGGTTGGACAGGCATTTAAGACTTCCCAATGTTATATCCGGGGCAAGGACTTGCGTTTGTGGGGTGGCTTCAAGATGAGATGTCCATGACGTGGCTTCTCCCATCTTTTTTTATTTGTTAATGTTTTCTTTATTTCTGAAAGAAAGAGAGAGAGAGAGAGAGCATTAGCAGGGGATGGTCAGAGAGAGAGGGAGACACAGAATCTGATACAGGCTCCAGGCTCTGAGCTAGCTATCCGCACAGAGTCCAATGCGGGGCTCGAACCCACGTACCGTGAGACCATGACCTGAGCTGAAGTCAGACGCTTAACCGACTGAGTCACTCTGGCACCCCGAGGCTTCTTCCATCTTGAAGAATGGGGCCGGTGGCCACTCACTCAGAGTAATTCTCTGGACGTCCTGGTTCACTGCAAGATATCCTGAGGGTCTCCATGATGCCATGGTAAGTCAGAAATCTGAAAGAACACAAGCAGGTGAGAAGTTTAGTGGGCCCAGTCCATGTGCCCCCCCTTCAGGGCTTTTGCCTAGCACCCTAGGGTGAGAGGGTGTATCTTATTTTGAACAATGTCACTCAGCTGCTACTGTAAGTCCTTAAGGATTAAGATTTAAAACATTAAGAATAATCATTGCACGATCAAGAAGGAGCTGAGGTTGTAATGCAGACGGCCAGAGGTCTCTTTATTTATTTAATCTTTTTTATTTTTTAACATGTCTTTTGAGCGGGATATATGTTTATTTCACAATGATTTGGCCTTGTGGATTATAAGGAATGGATAAATCCAATCAAGGTATAAGCACAACAACTTAGAAGGGGCAGGTTGCCCTGTTGTTTTCCCTTTTTGTTAAAATTATATTTACTTATTTACTTCCTCACTTATTTACTTATTACCATTAACAAAATTTATTTTCCTGTGGTTGTTGTAGGATGCACTCATTTTATTTTGGCTCGGCAGTAACTTACGGACTGATCATTTGTCGTTGAGGCGGGGGCTAAAGGGCCAAAGTCAGGTTCTATTCCCCTGCCTTTTTTCAGAAATGCCCACATCTATATGTTTCAGCCATGTGGCTATTCATTTGTGGCATACAATTGTCTAACCTTAGTAAGTGGCTTTCATGTATCTTAGTAAAAGCCCTTTTTATATCATCCATCCTTTATTTGGCATAGGCATCCGCTTCTCTGCTAACCAGGAACAACAAAAATGTGGAGGAGTTTGGAGGCTGGCACCAAGAGTATTGCCGTCATTTTCCAGCCTTTGGATCAAAGGAAGAGGAATTTTAATCTTAAACCTGTGTACTTTTAAAATTTATTATTTTAGCCTTAGTCCTTCCTGCCCACACATAAAATTACTTTTTAAAGGTTTTCTTTCAGGAATCTTTTACAATATTTTTTTTAATTAGATTTTGTTCCAAGCCATCTTTGCTCTAAATAACCAGTCTCATTTAGGACAAAATTATTTTCTTTTACCGTCAACAAAAATATATCTCCATATCTTATATTTATTTTTTATATCTCTTATTTTTGACATACAGAGTTGCTTTTATTATATTTGTTTTTATTAGTTTTAAGTACATTTAGCATTATTTTAAGTCTTAGCTGTAGTCTCCAGTGAATACCAAGTAGTAACCAATTGTGAATTATCTGTTACATCAGAAATGTTTTCCAATGGTAAGGTTATGAATCCATTAAGCATAAATATGGATTTAAATATCTTTAGTTGAATGTATGTATGTGTGTAATAAGAAGCCAGAAGCATAACCTTCTGTTTAGTAAGCAATGCTTCAGCATTCTATTTGATTGGGAAGAGGCTTCAATATCTGACTACCTTAATTAAATTTATCACTTAAGCAAAACATTAAAGTTTTAGGTTGCCAAAGACCCTGAAAAGTATCTTAAGAATTACTCATGAAAACTATGAGGCGAACAAAGTTAACCACTACTTTAAGTCATTTCTTTTTCTCTCTCTCTCTCTTTTTTTTTTTTTTTGGTTTGGTAACAAAATGGAATGGAGATAACCTTAGCTTGTTATACATTTAGTAAACCTTGGAGAATAAAGTTTTATATTTAATGCTGATACTTTTAAAACAGATCCAACAAACTTAAAACAGTTTAAACACCGAATATGGTTCACTTAGTATCGAAATCCTGGGAAGTTTGTTAAAACCTTAGGAAGTTATTATAAACCACATCGTAAATAGGGTTACAGACCATTACAAATCTTAAAACTGTATTTATTTAACCAACATGGCAATACAAGATTCTAAAGGCGAATGATAGCATTATATAGTTGTTAGCAAAACCTACTTCCTTTAACATTCAAAAGTTTTAACTAAGCAGTTAAAGACCTGATAAAGATGAAACCTAAAGCTTTAGTTTTCCCAGTAGACGAGAGAGAGAGAGAGAGAGAGAGAGAGAGAGAGAGATGAAAACAAAAACAAACCCTTTGTTTCCATTGTGTTATTAAGAACAGAACAGTCCAATAAAACTTTGTCTTTTGAACAGAGAGAAAGGCGGAATTTCAACGTTATATCAGTGTACTTCTAAAATTCCATTCCTCTCAACCTCAGTAGAATAAACTTTTATGATTTCATTTTTTATGTTTTATTTATTTCCCAGAGAGAGGGAGGGAGAGAGAGACAGAGAGAGAGAGCATGAGCAGGGGAGGGTCAGAGAGAGAGGGAGGTACAGAATCCCAAGCAGGCTCCAGTCTCTGAGTTAGCTGTCAGTACAGAACCCGATGCGGGTCTCGAACCCACTAACCATGAGATCATGACCTGAGCCGAAGTCGGACACTTCACTGACTGAGCTACCCGGGCGCCCTAAGTCTTAGGATTTCAAAGACTTGTCTGTCTTAATAATATTTTATCTGTGTCCCCTTAAAAAGTTTACCAGTGTTTATATTTTCCTGTGGAACCAGTGAGGAAATTTTAAGTTAAAGGAGGTGTGGTTTGTCTTTTGACAGTGTGAGGAGGAGGAGCAGCAGGCTCCCTGAGGCACTGAGGAGCCAGATACTCAGGCACAACCCCAGGCGCTATGGAAACCAGAGGAGGGGGAAGATGGAAGGGAGGGCAGAAAGGGTATTGTGCCTGTGCTGCCCAGAAGCCTGAAGGCAGATAAAGGCTCAGGGGGCAGAGAAAAGAGTTCACATGGTCCTAAAGCCTGTCAGCTCAGCTAGATGAACACAGAACTGATTTTGGTTTGGATTTGTTCTCCACTAGTGGAATGAGGCAATCTGTCAGGCCAGAGAAGACAGGGAAGTTCCACGAAACAAAAGGAGTTTCGCAGCTGCTTGAGAATATTCCTTAAAATTTCTATCCTAAGGTAGACTAGCCAGAGACAATCAGCTCTAAACATCACAGTTATTAATCCGGAGATGAATGAGGGAGAAGCTCTCACATGTAGTTAGAGTACCCAGAGTGTACAGACAAGAACAGAGAGAGAGAGAGTTAAAGTTCCCTCAATTAGGGATGCCTGTGTAAAATACACTGCACTATTTTACTGAATTGTTTTAGTGACAATGATTGGAAGCTGGGCTTCCTGCCTCAGTTGGAAATACTGCCCCATGTCAGACGGTCATTCAAAAGACACCTGAATCAAGGCGGCAAAGTTCTGCATAGCAGGAGCAACTAAGCATGCAGAAATTCGGGTACAGACAGCATCTTGTGCTGGGTTCAGGATGATGTTGATGAGAGAGGCCCAGTCGCAGGCACACATGGAATAAGTGCCACAATTATTACATGCAGAAGAATGAAACTAGATCATGTTCTCACACCATACACAAAAATAAACTCAAAATGGATAAAGGAGCTGAATGCGAGGCAGGAAACTACCAAAACCGTAGAGGAGGAGGCGGGAAACAACCTCCTTGACCTCAACCGCAGCAATTTCCTACTTGACGCATCTCCAAAGGCAAGGGAATCAAGAGCAAAAATGAACTATTGGGACCTCATCAAGATTAAAAGCTTCTGCACGGCAAAAGAAACAATCCATAAAACTAAGAGGCAACCAACGGAATGGGAAAAGATAGTTGCAAATGACATATCAGATAAAGGGCTAGTTTCCCAAATCTATAAGGAACTCACCAGAATCCACACCTGAAAAACAAATAGTCCAGTGAAGAAAGGGGTAGAAGATATGAACAGACACTTCTCCAAAGAGGACATCCAGATGGCCAACAGACACATGAAACGATGCTCAGCGTCCCGCTTCATCAGGGAAATACAGATCAAAACCACACTGAGTTACCACCTCAAGCCGGTCAGAGTG
>NW_024083486.1:0-5621 GCF_003009895.1 Hyaena hyaena | reverse complement strand
TGGTCCTAAGGGCATACAGTAAGTAAAGAAACATTTATTCAAGAAAACCTACTAAAATTTGATAAGGGCAGTGGGGTGCCTGAGTGGCTCAGTCAGTTCAGCATCCAAATCTTGGTTTCAGCTTAGGTCATGATCTCACAGTCCGTGGGTTTGAGCCCCACATTGGATTCCACACTGACAGCAGGGTGCCTGCTTGGGATTCTCTCTCCCTCTCACTGTTTCTCTGCCGCTTCCCTACTCACTCAAGCACAGGCACACGCTCTCTCAAACTCTCAAATAAATAACCATAAAAAATGATAAGGACAGTGAGAATCAGTGGCATTTGAGCCAAGAGCTATGCCCTCCCTCTCCCTCCTATGTCGGCAAGACAGAAATTCCAATTTGGTGCAGCCAGGAAAACAGGGTCCCTTCTCCCCCCATCTCCCAGAGTGATCTTTTCAGAAAAGGGAGAGCATCAACATTTCTCATATTGTCTCCAGCTACCTGTTGCTGACGCGAGGTCTAGGTGAGTATAGTCTAAAGGTGGGGGATCCTATCTTCCAGGTAGTTTCCACCTATAGGATTACCTTCGATGCAGCACAAGTGAGAATATCGGGGCCTCAGTTTAGTACGAGATTCCACGCCGGGTGAGGCAAACCAAGAAGACCTGAAGGTACTCCTTCAGCAAGATGAGCTCCTAAAGCAAAAGAGTTACTCATTAAAAAGTTCATTCCCAGCTCCACATCTGCAGCTCAGAGATTTTTTTCCCAAGAAAAACAGGCCATTAAACAGAGGGCTCTGCATCTCTTCCCAAGGGAAGTGAATCAACGTGCAACCAACCATGAAGAAGTTGAAGCCTATTACCTTCTCAAAAATAATGGAGTTTGTGGTTAAGAACAATTAAGAGTAAGTTAGAATTATTCCAATTAAAAGCTAAACTATAAGAAAACTAGCTTACCGAGGTGTCTGGGTGGCTCAATCTGTTTAGTGTCCATCTTTGACTCAAGTCATGATCTCATGGTTCATGGGATCGAGCCCCGTGTCAGGGACTGTGCTGACAGCTCAGAGCCTGGAACCTGCTTCATATTCTGTGTCTTCCTCTCTCTCTTCCCCTCCCCTGCTTGTGCTCTGTGTGTGTGTCTCTCTCAAAACTAAATAAACATTAAAAACATTGGGGGGAAAAAAAAGAATGCTAGTTTGCCAGAGAGAACCAGGGAAAGGGACAGCTAAGAAGAGCTAAGGGTGAGAACAAATCTCAAACACTAACCTCAAAACCATCCAATCAAAGGAACCCAATATTAATTGGTTCAGTCTATTGAGCAATTTATGCCCAATTCTGCAACTGATGAAGATTACCAGCTGAGTGTGGTCAGGGAAAGAGACAATCAAATGCAGGCTTGCAAAAAATACTCATCGTTGTGTGATTGTAGGCATATCCAAGCCTCTGTTTGGTTCCTTGAGGAGGAGCATCAGAGGTTTCATGCTTTGGGAGAGGTGGAATAGACTCCCAAAATAATCCAGCCAGTCATTAAGCAAAAAGAAAAGCAAAGAACAATAACAAGCACCAGAGGAGGAATCAGTAGCCAGAGTTGCTACAACATATTATCTTAAGTGTGCAATTTCCCACAAAAGATTAAGAGACACGCAAAGAAACAAGGAAGTCTGACCCCAGGTTTGATTTACACCTATTCCTTTCATTGGTGAGAAAGGTTTGTTCCACCCTAAACAGTACACGGTGGCCAAATGCACGGTGGTCAAACAGTACACTGATGCCAGGCAGATGAAATAAAACTTAAGTTTATTAATCAACTATACAGCCCTGAGGGAAATCATTCCAGTCCCCGCAAGACCACATGAAAGTTGCACTTGAAAACAGTGAATTAGCAGGGACTGTGCGAGGCAGGCTTTGTAGTTACAAGAGGTGGAGTGACCCTTAATTTTTACAGGAGGATGTGATCAGTTGGAATAGTTTTGCAGTCTGGCAAGGAAATGAAAACTATTGGGCTGAGGATTAGGTGGAACCTGAGGATATATTTCTGGCAGCACAGGTTTACATGAAGCACCCATAAAAGATAAAGTTGAGGGGTGCGTGGGTGGCTCAGTTGGTTAAATATCTGACTCGATTTCAGCCCAGGTCATGATCTCACAGTTCATGAGATCAAGTCCTGAGTCAGGCTCTGTTCTGGCAGAGGGGAGCCTGCTTGGAATTCTCCCTCCCTCCCTCTCTTTCTGCCTCTCCCTTGCTTGAGCTCTAACTCTCTCAAAATAAACTTTTTTTTTTTTTTCCAAGATGAGGCTCACTTTCCGGAGAAGATGACAGAGAAATAGAGAGTTCAGTACTTCCTGCCCACATCTCTCAGATAAAGAAGGGATGAACCCAAAGGACCCTGAACCACAAGAGTTTGGGAGGAAAAGAGACAGAGCCCATTGAGAAGATAGCCTCATAGCTGCATGGTTGCGAACTGAGGAAGATAAAAATGGGCCAGGACACAGAGGCCCGGAGGGAGGGAGGCCCCTCTGTGCAGAGATGAGGAGAAGAGAAAGAGCAGCTGAAACTGCTCATAGAACTGTCCATGCAGAAGAGAAAAAACTTGGCCCGGGACAGAGAGGGATCCTATCAGCCCATCTCTATCTTCAGGGCAGTCGGGGAGAGATCGTATCTCTAACTGCCCAGCTTTCTTTGGGCTGGGTGCCCTGGTCCCAGTCGGCATCAGGAGGAACCGCTCCCCTACTTCTCCTACTCGATGCCTGGAAAGGAAGCACCCTGACCTGTGGGATTACATTTTGGCGGTATCATTAAAGTGCTCAGACTAAGACCTGGAAAGGAGGCGGAGCTTGGGACATAGAACAGGGCCCACTATGGCTATGCCTGAGGCACAGGGAGATCAGACCCAAAAGAGTGATTTGCAATGCTTAGTTTGAGAAGGGACTGGGGGGCTGCCATTTTTCTCCCCACAACCACCAAGGCAGGGCCTCCGGGAGCCACCCTCGGGACAAACAGTGGAGGCAAGACCTGCCTACACCAAACCACACCCATCCACACTGGAGAGCTGCCTTTTTTTTTTTTTTTTTTTTAAACCAGAGCCCGGGGCAAGACCAACATTGATGCATTGCCTTGATTAACTCTAGATCAATTCTTGCTATTCAGATATATTTTCCCTTATCTCATTCATATCCCTCCCCTCTGCTGGACTGGGCACTCTGGTCGTTGGTTTGCTTAAACAGTCACATTTAACCCATTCTCTTGATGCATATTCTACACCTCCATCGTTACCTTCCTTCCTTTCTCTCTCTCTCTCTCTCTCTCTCTCTCTCTCTCTCTGGAATAATCAGACTATATAGTTTCTTTGGGTAACATTATCTTCATTTCTCCCTCCTCGCCTACTACCATATTCTCCTCTTTCTCTTTCTGAATTAAGCCTCTTAGTCTCTCTGCCTGGTCATTGTCCAATTTTGCTTTCTCCTCATCCCTGTCATTTCTCTCTTTGTATATGCTCTTTCATCAGCACTGCATACACCCTGCTCTTTATTTGTAGCTGGGAGTTCTGATTTTATGCTTTTAGACTGTCCTGTGTCTTCGTTGTTTTTTTTCTTCTTTCTTTCTTTCTTTCTTTCTTTCTTTCTTTCTTTCTTTCTTTTCTTTTCTTTTCTTTTTTATTCTTTTCTTTTCTTTTTCCCTTTCAGTTTGTTTGTTGGATTTGTCTGTGTGTTTGTGTGGTTTTGTACCTGTGTGTTTTCTGTCTATTTTCCTTTTCAGGGCTACCTCAAGAAACAAGCCAAAGTACATATGGTGGAGAGTCCCAAATATCACTATGAGTGGGGAAATAAAATAAATGAAGTCTCAACAAGAGAGACCAAGAGTACCATTAAAAGAACACTTCCTGAACGGACAGACCCTGGACAGTCAATGCAGTCAATGAGCCTTCTTTAATATAACAGTGCTCGCAGGTGCAGAGTGCATAACATTTAAAACTGACACGAGACAGAAAGCTAGCCAAAATGATGAAACAGAAGAACTCTCCTCTAAGGAAATTCCAGGAAGAAATGACAGCTAAAGAACTGCTCAAAACAGATATAAGCATCAGTCCTCAGTTTGTTCTCATGGTTTGCCTCCCTCCCTCTCCCCCACTATTTTTTCCACTTCTTCTCCCCCACAGTCCTCTGTTATGTTCCTCCTAATCCACCTATACGTGCAAACGTATGGTATTTGTCCGTCACTGCCTGACTTATTTCGCTCAGCATAACACCCTCGAGGTCCATCCATTTGCTACAAATCGCCAGATTTCATTCCTTCTCATTGCCATGTAGTATTCCTTTGTATAGATAAACCACATCTTCTTGATCCATTCGTCTGTTGATGGACACTTAGGCTCTGTCCATGTTTTAGCTATTGTGGAGAGTGCTGCTAGGAACATTGGGGTACATGTGCTCCTATGCATCAGCATTTCTGTATCCCTTGGGTAAATTCCTAGCAGTGCTACTGCTGGGTCATAGGGGAGAGCTATTGTTAATTTTTTGAGGAATCTCCATACTCTTTTCCAGAGGGGCTACACCACTTTGCATTCTCACGAACAGTGTAAGAGAGTGCACGTTTGACTGAGCCACTCAGGCACCCCACTGCCCTTATCAAATTTTAGTAGGTTTTCTTGAATAAATGTTTCTTTACTTACTGTATGCCCTTAGGACCATTCCTAGATAATTTAGGTTGCTTGGTTTTTAAAAACAAAACAAAAACAAAACTAAACTAAACTAAGTTTTACCAGTTTCATTGGGGAGCAGATTCATAGAGCTCCTCAGGTTATCATGTCAGAAGTGGAACTTCTAGCAATCTTTATTAGTCGCTTCCTTAAAAGCCTATTGGAACTCAAAATGCCAGCAGTGTGAGCACAAAAGGGGACATGAAATGGCCACTGAATGATATGTTCATTCATGCACTGTTAGATCGCCATCACCATGAACAACAATGCATTGTTTGCATGAAAGTGTCCGAAACATCCCAAAATGTGGAGGATCTTGGACTCAAGAACTGCCAGAATGTGGCTAGAATCTGTCACTCATATAGGGATGGCACTGTATCAAGTGGAATACATTTCAATGTCTGTTAGATACCAATGATTGCCACAGAATGGCAGCAGAGAGCCCCTGTAGCCCATTTGTTACGAATGGGCAGGAACATTCATCTGTAGATGGACACTTAGGCTCTGTCCGTGTTTTGGCTATTGTTGAGAGTGCTGCTATGAACATTGGGGTACATGTGCCCCCTATGCATCAGCACTCCTGTATCCCTTGGGTAAATTCCTAGCAGTACTACTGCTGGGTCCTAGGGGAGTTCTACTGTTAATTTTTTGAGGAACCTCCACACTGTTTTCCAGAGGGGCTGCACCAGTTTACATTCCCACCTGGTGTTATGCTGAGCGAAATAAGTCAGGCAGAAAAGGACAGCTACCATATGTTTGCACGTATAGGAGGATTAGGAGGAACTTAACGGAGGACCGTGGGGGAGAAGAAGGGGGGAAATGGCGGGGGGAGAGGGAGAGAGGCAAACCATGAGAGACTCTTGAATGTTGAGAACAAACTGAGGACTGATGGGTATGGGAGAGAGGGGAAGGGGTGTGATGGGCATGGAGGAGGGCACTTGTAGG
>NW_024083485.1:0-5635 GCF_003009895.1 Hyaena hyaena | reverse complement strand
AGTGGATCTTGAGGATACTATGGTAAGTGAAATAAGTTCAGCAGAAAGACATAAATACCATATTATTTCACTTATTTGTGGAATATAAAAACCAAACAAAGAAACAGACTCGTAAATACAGAGAACAAACCGGTGGTTGCAGAGGAGAGGTGGTTTTGATGAGCCAAATAGATGAAGGAGATTAAGAGGTACGAATTTCCAGTTATAAAATACATTGAAAGTACACCATAGGGAACAAAGAAAAAGAAAGGAGTGCCTGGGTGGCTCAGTCAGTTGAGCATCCAACTCTTGATTTCAGCTCAGGTCATGATCCCAGGGTTATGGGATCAAAACAGCACACCATAGGGGGTAATAAATAATATTGTAATAACATTGTACGGTGACATATGGTGACTACACTTACCTTTGTGAGCATTGAGTAGTGTATAGAATTTTCAAATCAGCATTTTGTACTCCTGAAAGTAATATAACATTATATGTCAATTATACTTTGGTAATAAATTTAAAAGTAAAAAAAATGCATACAGGTAAGAAAAGTAGATGTAAACATTTATTTCTGAATAACATGATTGTATAAATTTAGAAAAATCTCAGGTAATTCACAGAAACACTGCTAAAACTAATAATTAAGTTAGTGAGGTTGCAATATACAAAGTTACCACACAAAGATCCAATCTTATTTCCATATCATAGCAATGAACAATGTTTATACATATGCATACCATTTACAATTGCTCATGAAAAGAAAAGATGGGCAGACATAGATAAAACTGTATCAAAATCTGTATAAGAGCTGATGTTTCAAAATGCGAAACACTGATGAAAAATCATTGAGGATCGTAATAAATAGAGTCATACCAGTTCCTACGTTGAGAGACTCAAAGACTTCTATGTGAATATTCACTGTAGATCAATATCCTCAATCACCAGGGGAATACAAATCAAAACTAAAACGGGATATCACTTCATATCTCTTAGGATGTCCATTATCAAAAAGACAATAGAAAAATGCTTGCGAACATGTGGTGAAAGAGAACTGCTATATACTATTGGTAGTAATGTAAGTTGGTATAGCCACTATAGAAAACGGTTTGGAAGTTCTTCAAAAAGTTAAAAATAGAGCTATCATATCATCCAACAATCCCACTTCTGGGCATATATCTATAGGAGATGAAATCAGTTAAGTTCATTGCAACATATAACACAATAACCAGGATATGGAAACAGCTTACATGTCTATCAACAACAGAAGATGGGATAAAGATGATATGTATACAATGGACTATTATTATTCAACTGTGAGAAAGAAAGATATCTTGCCGTTTGTGATAACATGTATGGCCATTAAGGGCATTTTGCTAAGTGAAGTAAGCCAGACAGAGAAAAACAAGCACTAAACGGTATCACTCTGATATGGAATGTTAAAAAACAAAACAAGCATGCAAACATACAAGCAAGCAAACAAACAAACAAAGAGAAAACTCATAGAAACTGAGAATAGAATAATGGTTGCCAGGGCTAAGGGGTGGGGAAACAGGAGATGTAGGTCAAAGGGTAGAAAATGTCAATTATAAGATTAATAAATTTAAGTACCGTGTACAGCATGCTGAACATAGTTAATAATACAGATTTGTGTACTTGAAATTTGCTGGGAATAAATCATAAGTGTTCTCACCATAACAACAGCAGCAACAAAAAAGTTAACAATGTGAGATGATGGATGTATTAAATAACTTGATTTTGGTAATCACTTTACAATGAACATATATATCAAATTATGTTATATAATTTAAAAAATATGCAATCTCATTTGGCAATCATTCCTTAATAAAGCTGGAAGTATAGGAGGGAAGATGGCATCACATTATGAGGACCCTAGGCTCATCTCGTCCCAGGAACACAACTAGATAATTATCAAATCATCCTAATTACTTCAGAAATCAACCGGAAGGCTGACAGAACAAACTCCACAATTAGAAGAGAAGCCACATCAAAGAAGGTAGGAGTGTGAAAATGTGGATCGGAGGAGCAATGGATCACAGGCATTGCAGAGGGGAAGGAACTGTGGTCACAGAGAAAGGGGAGGGAAAGAGGAACACACAGGGAAATGCACAAGGAGAACACTTCCCCAAAGCCACTGGCTGGGAAAATGAGAGACTGAATTTCACGAGCTCTTGCAACCAGCAGGGCTTAAAGACTAGAGTTTTAAAGGCCAGTCAGCTTGGCTGGGATAGAGCCTTGAGGGTGCTGCCCTACTCCTGAAGAGAAGGCAGGCAAACAACCCAGTGCAAGGCATGGAAACAGCAATCTGAAGAATGCCTCAGGCACAGAAGGGGGAGATTATTCACTTTTCTATGACTTCCTCCCTGAGAGGCACACTTAACTCTTCTCTCCCATGGAAAAAGTAGTTGTATGACACCATGCTCCCCCCACTCCTCAGCATAAACACAGCCACCTGTGAGAAGCAGCACAGAACTCACAATGGATACCTACCTTTCTTACACCAAGCCACACACCCCTGCACTCAAAACCGTCGCCTTTCTCAAACTTGCCTCACTCCAGCGTGATGGGTGCCTCTCCTAGAAGACTGGCACAAACCCCTGCCCACAACACTTCTCCCAAACAGAGAGTTCCGCAGCGCCTCAGTTCTTGTGGAAGTAGGATCTGGTCTTATTTCACAAGCAGACTGGATCACACAGAGTTAAAACTCACCCTATCAAGGCAAAGGACCAAATGCTTCCCACAGCAGGCAAGGAAAGTTGCTGCATATGACAGGACTGAAGGATAGAGCAGCCAAAATACAACAGCAAAATACTTGTGAACACACAGGAAACATTCACTGAAGCGCCAGGCTCTGAACACTACGTGACCTCTTCTTCATAAAGCCATTACTCTCAGGAGCAGGAAGCAAAACAGGCTTCTCTAACATACAGAAGAAGGCAGATATTTAGACAAAAGGCCCAAACAGAGGAATTTATCCCAAACGAAAGAACAAGGCCATGACCAGAGATTCAAACAAAACAGATATATATGGCAAGCCTGTTGTGGCTTACGTGTGATATAGTTATATCATATATATTTGGTGGTTTATGTTTACATGGTGTGTGTGTGTGTGTGTGTGTGTGTGTGTGTGTGTGTGTGTGGTGTATGTTTTGGGTGCATGACATTTGTGATTTGTGTGTGTATTGTTTGTTTTGTGTATGTGTGCTGTGTCTGTGTGGTATATGTGTAGTGTGTGTGTATGTTTAAGGTATGTGTTTGGATTGCGTGTGCTTTATGTGTGGTGCGGTGTGTTAATGTGTATTGCATGTGCATTTTATACATGAGGTGTGTGTTTCTGTGGGGTAGCTTAGTAGTGTACATGTTGTTGGTGTGTGTTGCATTTGTAGTATGTGTACTGTATATGGGTTTTTTGTTTTGTGTGTGTGGTATATGTGTATGTTTTCTGGTCAGTGTATGTGTGGTATGTATTTGTTATATATATGTGGCATATTTGTCGTCTTAATGTGGTTTATGCGTGATGAATGTTTGTCTTTGTTGAGGGTGTATTGTTTATGGAGTGTACGTGTGTGTGTAGTGTGTATGTCTTTGATGTGTGTGTGTGTGTTGTGCCTAAGTCTTTGGGTATTATGTATGTGTATGGTATATGTGGTAGGTGTGTGTCGTATATATGTGGTGTGGGTGTTGTGTATGTGAGGTTTGTGTGTGTTTCTGGTATGTTATGATCTCTGTGTAGTGCTTGTGGTATCTGTGGGGTGAATGTGCTTTGTGTGTGGCATATACGTGGTGAATGAGTGTGATATATATGTGGTGTATGTGCCATGTTTGTGATATATGTGTGATGTGTGTAGTGTGTGTGTGCTGTGTGTATGAGGCATGTGTGCATCATGTATAGCATGTGTGTAGTGTGTTATGTGTGTGCTATATATGTGGTGCATGTGTTGTGTGTGTGGTAGATTTTGGGTGTGGTTGTGGTGTGTGTGTGGTGTCGATGTGTGGTGTGTGTGTGCTATATATGTAGTGTGAATGTGTGATATTTATGTGGTTTGTGTGTGTGTTGTATATCTGGTTGTGCGTGTGGCCTGTGTGTAATATGCATGTGGTGCAACTGTGGTGTGTGTATAGTGTACATGTGGAGTGCCTATGATTTTATGTAGTGTATTTATGATATAACTGTGGTGTGTGTGTTGAATTTGTGGTGTGTGTGTGGAAATGAGTGGTGTGAGTATGGTATATTTGGTGTGTGTGGTGTGTATATAGCGCACAGGGGTCTGTATTCTGTATGTGTTGTGCATGTGTGTTATGTACAGTGTGCGTGTGTGTGGTATATGTGTGGTGTGTGTGTTTGTGTGGTGTGTGGCATATATATGGTGTATATGGTGTATATGTGGTATGTTTGTGTGTGGGGTATGTGTTGTACATGTCTGTAGTAGATGTGTAGTGTTTTTATATGTGGTGTTTGTGTGTTGTGTGTGGTATATATGTGAAGTGTATATTGTACATGTGTAGTAAAAGTGGTTTGTGTTTGGACTATGTGTGGTTTTTTGGTATATGTGTGATGTGTGTGGTGTAGGAGTTGTGTGTGTGGTGTGTTTGTGGTGTATGTGTGATGTTTATGGTATAGTGTGTTGATTGTGTGGTGTATGTGTTAAGTGTGTGTGGTGTATGCCTGTTGTGTGTTGTGTATATTTGGTGTGTGTATGCATGTGGCATATTTGTGGCTTGTGTGCTGTTTATGTAGTTTGTTTATGGTGTATTTTGCTATGTATGGTATATATGTTCAGTGAATATATGGTGTGTGTATGGTATATTTTGGTGTGTGTGTGTGGTATGTGTTTATGGTTATATACCTAGTGTCTGTGTTTGTTTATATGTGTATGGATTGTGCTTATACACATAAGTTTAAAAATACTTATAACTCAGTGAAACTAAGATTTTAGTTGAAGGATGCTTTAAGCACAGTATAGTTTCGAGAAGTTAAGCATATGGCTTTTCTCTTGTGGGTATACACATAGTTTAAAAACAATTATAAATTAATGACAAAAAGATGTTACTTAAAGCTCAATTTAAGCACAGTGTAATCAAGGAGTTAAGCACATGGCTTTTCCATAGTGCTTATGTGTGTAATTAAAAAATAAAATAAAATACTTGTAACTTAATGAAACGGAGAAGTTACTGAAGCTCATTTGAGCACAGTGTAGTTTTAAGGAGTTAATCACATGGATTTCCCTTGTGCTTACACAGATAAATTTTAAAAAACACTTCTATCTCAGTGACACGGTGTCACATGAAGGTTGCTTTAAGAATAGTGTAATGGTGTAGATCAGAGGAATTAGGTAAATGACTTTATATATATATATATAAACACTTAGATCCTGATGAAAGAAAGATGTTACTTGAAAACTTATTTAGGCACACTGTAGTTTCAAGGAGTTAAGAACATGATTTTCCTATTGTACCTATACAAACAATTTTAAAAACACTTCTAATTCAAAAACTAATACGTTACTTGAAGGTCGCTTTAAGCGCCATATAGGTTCAAAAAGTTAAGCACAGGGGCACCTGGGTGGCTCAGTCAATTAAGCTCCTGACTCTTGATTTTGGGTCAGATAATGATCTCAATGTTTGTGAGTTT
>NW_024083484.1:0-5635 GCF_003009895.1 Hyaena hyaena | reverse complement strand
CTCCCCCACTCACACTGTCTCTGTTTCTCTCAAAATAAATAAACTTGAAAAAAAAGTGCTCCAGAGGCTCCAAATATTTAATCAAAATTTTTATACTTTTAATCATTTCTAATAAAATTCTACAACACTAGCTGCTACCAATACAGTAATTTTTGTTGTCAGGTTCATTGGGTTTTATGCAAATCTCAGAAGAAACCTTCTCCTACCCTATCAAGACACAGCTTGAACTTCTTTTAACTGTGTCACAATTACAAAGACTGGAGCTCTGTTTTGTTAATTCAAGTGTGTGACTATTCACACAAATAGTACAAACAGGGACATAACTAAAGCAAACGTACACCTGCATTCAAATACCAAGCCATGATCAAACGCCTCAGTTTGGAACTGTTACCATCTTGGCAAAGGAGAGCAGCAGTAAGGCCATGAGTGCCTCCTCATATCTGGAGACTAGTCTATTCACTGACAGTCCAGAGTTTCCAGGATCCATTTCATTGAATATTAAGTATGCAAGGCAGGCTGTTAAAAATTGGTTGCCACGTTCTTCTATTCCCCATGTTTCCTGTAAGCTGATATTAAAACTAGAGGCTTGATTAGATCCAACTTCATTTTTTTTTCTTTTCTTTTGGCAAGACATCATGGGTGACAGTGCATTCTTCCCACTGCCTGGTACTGGAAGGCACACAGAATCTGGTTGCCCCACTTTTAGCAAGGCTACCATTGATGTTTGAGTTCATTTGGTGTCAGTGTGATCTATCGTGAATTCCCCCATCAACCACTGGCCTAATGGTTCTACTCAGCTATTGATGATAGCTGCCTTGATCCTTCATTCTCATTAGAAATGTTTTAAAACAGTAACTTTCTAATTCTATTCTTTCTCCTGCATTTCTTAAGCTGTGATTCTCCCATACACAAGAATTTTCCCTCATCAACTATTAGTTTACCCTGAAATCGGTCAGATCTACATTGTTGTAGATGAACATAGACATATCAACCAAATTCACGTGAGATTCCTATTTGTAACCTGAATCAAAGACCACCTGTTGAATTTGTTTAAAGGAAATGTTTGAGACAATCAGGAAAACTGAAAATTAACGAATTGTTAGATGTTAATTATGGAAGTGTGATTACTTTGTTTGTGGTAATAGTCTTTCCATTCGATAAACACTGATCCACCAGTGCAATGACATTAATTTTGGATTTGCTATAAAATACTCCAGCCTCCTCCACAAAACAAGAACAGCCAAAAGTTGCCAGTTGTTGAAGCTGGGTTCACGAGTACATGGGATTTTGGTATACTTTTTGTTTTTGTATTATTTTCCACAATACAATGCTTAAGGAAATACATTCTTAGACTAGGTCCAGAAACTGGGGAATAATGCTTACCATTTGTAACTACATTTATCTGTGTGAATCAAGATCTTCTATCACCCAACAGAGTGCATATACACTTCAGTTTGAAAGTCTCCATCTAACTTCAAAATACCACCTAAGGTGTCTGAAAGGATATCATAATAGTTCTGGAATGAAGAAAAACAGCCCTGAGACCTGGGTGGTTGGTTTTTAAAGTAAGGAATCTATCCGAATACAGAGGTCACCTGGACCGCTATGTAACCTCACTGTGCCTTGCATCCTGCATAGCACGTCGCATCCGGGCAGCATCAGCATGTGTCTCGGTGCCATGGTCCTGTTCCTTCACCCAGCACGGAAGTACAGCTGTCCCTGGAACTAAGAATTTCCTCCCGAGAAGATGGGAATTCTGCCAGTGACTAGAGATTTATTGAGACTTCCATTGTCTAAACTATAGCTGGGCAGACCAGAGCCTGCCAGCCAGCCTGTCCCACAACCACACCCATTCACGTATATACTGTCTATGGCCGCTTTCCCAGATACAACAGAACTGAGTAGGTGAGACAGAGACCATATGACCCACAGAGCCTAACGTATTTACTATCTGATCCTTCACAGAAAAAAAAAAAAAAAAAAAAGCCAGCCCCTTGATATAAAAAAAAACTGTAGAGTGTGGATTTTTAAAAGTTGACTTTCAACCAAAGAAGGTAACACACTCTAAAGATTTAATACTTCTAAAGTTTGATCATCATTATATCACCAATATTCTTCTGGTTTGACAACGGACAGAACTGGAAGGAAAATAATCAGGGATTCAATAAAATTTTCATTATTAGTCAAAGTAGCTGTGGAAACAAAAAATATAGCAGGGACAAAACACAAAAGAATTTAAGAAATGTTATTTGAATCCTTGCCAAGCTGTTTTACTGAGGAGTCTTTCTCTGTTGGTAGTTTTCGGACACTCCCAATTTTACCAATGTGACAGCCTACCTCAAGGTAGATCTGCATGGCCCACTCCTTCATGGAAGGGATGCTTCCTCTCCCAACAGAAAACACAACCAAACACTTAGAACAGAAAAAGTTTTTCTTTCTTTTGAAATGAAAGAAGGGAGAGTCAGGCTGAACTTGACAATGCAATTTTAGACGTGCCTGCAAGAACTGTGTTAGGGAAAGACGAACAAAGACTCATGGCATGTGCTCTCCGTTGTCAGGGTAATGAGAGGGGAGGGGAGGAGCAGAGTTCCCCGAGTCTTTGCAGCTTGCTCCCCACTGGAATTTAGGGGCCCCACACATGCTCAGAGTAGATATTTGAGGGCCAGATCAGAGAGGACTTGGAACTCACTCACAAGTTTCCTGAAAGGCAGACAAAACTGCTTCGTTCCTGGTTTACACTCTGCAAATCTGGGAGGAAGGGGACTATCATACACAGATCCTAATAGTTAACAGAATTGCTATCTGAGAATTTCACTAAGGTGCTAGGAGTCTCTTTCCCTAGGAAGACACCCCAAAAAGCTAACCATGAACTGAACAAACAGGATGAACAAATGCTCACTATACCTTCAAGATATGGTCACTGGATGCCTTGTCATCAGGGGACACATACAGTCGGATGAACACAGAATTGCTGTACTGGCCACGAAATGTTGCAAGGGTATGCAAAAGACTGAACTTTCTCTCGGACCACACCCCCTCAGGACCAATATTAGACTCGAGCACAGGCCAGCGGAAAGGTGAATGCCGCAGGATGTGGAGCAATGGTTTGGCATCTGCTCTTTCGATCGCTTCTGAAAGGGAGCAGATATGAAAGAAGAGTTAGAATTGCAAACAGGATCACCAAATAAAAGGCAAGTGTATCTTCTCAAGAGAAAATTCCCATAAGGTCCCGACTTGGCATTTCAGCTGTTTGCGGGAGGTGTGGTAGATCGAGCCTGGCCACAGAGACAGGACTACCTATGGTTCACACTTCAGTGTGACGGTGTAAGCTGGAAGTTCTTGCCAGGAAAGCAGACTAGAGAACCTGCTGGGATTCCTGACAATAAAAGACGGACTCACTACAGCCCAATGAGTGATACTATTAGGCTGAGAATATTCTGGAAAACTAAGGAACCACCCAAAGTAAAGGAAACTGCTTGGTAAAACCAACCCCTCCCCAGTACACATGCATTAATGCTTCAAGACTCCCTCGTCATCTTTTAGCGCCCTCTTCTAGCTCATCAAATATCTCAAATCCTAAACAAGCTAAAACGCTTCCCACAGGCCCTGGCTTCTTCCTGCAGTGGTCTTGAGAAAGCACACCAGATAAAATGGCAACTCTCACCTTAAGTCCACTCAGGCCCAAGATGCCAAGACAGGCCTAACACACCCACCTAAGATGCTTATCAGGCTGATGGAAAAGCAGGAGGAGCCCGGCCCACCTGGGAATCTGGATTTTCTTGGGCCCCAGTAAGGCTCTATGGGATATAGCAATACTCCCAAATGCCCTCTTCTCCCAGGCTCCTTCACAGACCAGACCCGGCCTCTGGATTCTTATTTCTACACCATATAAAGTGGGGTTTGCCCTTCTGACCCTACACAAGTTTCTCATGGCATACTTGATACCTAAAGAATCCAAGCCATAGAAATAAAATTCTTTTCCTATTTTCCCCATAAAGCCAGCAACGGAACATTAAGACTGGGATACTCAAAATCCAGTCCCTGAGAATTGTTCCTTTCCTCAAATACGACTTTGAAACATTAATCTAATTCTTAGTAGTTCTTTGCCCTTAAATAATATCTTTAAACATTAATAGGATCTTTGAAGAACAGGGTGGTAAATATTTTATTTATTGTCTTTGTTACTCACTCTCATTCATGCAAGATGAATAAAGGATTTTGGCTTTCTGAATGGCTTCAGTGTCCCGCCTTCTACTGATAGATTTCTCCAAAAGTGCTAGGAAGGTTAAGAAAGGGTTCATTAGTATCCACCCACACATGGTGCCGAGTTAGGGGTCATCTGATAACCACAGTCCCAGCCTCCAGAAAATTAAATGTAAAGGCAGACAGCCCTGCAAAAGACACATCTATAAGAGATATACAGATGGCAGAACCGAGTCCAAGTTGCTTGCGGTGCAAATAAAAAATAAAATTTAACACTGTTTTTTCCATGGTTCTCCTAATTCACAGAAACCAAAAGTGCACTTTCTAACTGAGACTGGACCTGCTGCAGGGGTTAATGTTTTCTGCCACCTCCACAAAAAGAAACAGAATTCATTTATTCAAGAACCAAAAATAACTGAATTCTGTTCCTTCGTTCTACACCGGGTAAGGGTAATATCCTCAAAGGAGGCAATTTCATCAGGGTCGGGTTTCTTAAGATTTCTTCCTAGCCCAGCCTCTCAGGGAGGTCACCTGGAAGAAATTTCCCATTAGAAGTGTTACTCAATGTTGCATAAACATGCTGTGGACATGGAAGAAGTTGTTTAGACAGGAAACAGAGAGGCAAGATTGGAAGGCCTACCCAAATTGCCTGAAAACTTGTCCATTTATACATGCAAAGTCTGGCCATTTAAATAAGGTCATGTGTATAAAATGGTTGCCAGCACAGACCTGAGCCCACTGAGAAAATGATTTGCTATTTATAAAATCAGTGATGCTATTTTTTGAAGGTGAAAAATGACAGCTGTCACTATTAAATAGAGGAGGGAAGCCAAGACTCAATAAAAACTACCCTCTCCCCCAAAACACACCTTGGATGCACTTTAGAGTATTAATTTTCCTACATGAAGCCAAAATGAAGAATCCCCATGCAGCACCATGTTACTGCCTACATCAAGCATCAAACTGCCGTTGTCAAGGCATTTGGAGTTTATTTCTGAAACAACCTAGCAGCCTCCAAATGATGACACAACAGATGCTCCCACAGCACTCTGAATAGCTTCAAGACACAATGTAGAGTGCTAATCAAATTAATAAATTACTACATATTCCCTGAAGAGGAATCTTTACTTCTAAACTAGAAGTTCTACCTTTCTGGGGGCACCTGGGTGGCACAGTCAGGTGAGTGTCCGACTTTGGCTCAGGTCATGATCTCAGTTTGTGAGATCGAGCCCCACATAAGGCTCTGTTGCGACAGCTCAGAGCCCAGAGACTGCTTCACATTCTGTGTCTCGCTCTCTCTCTCTCCCCACCTCCACCACCTGTGCCCGTGCTCTCCCTCAAAGATAAATAAACAGTTAAAAGAAAAAGAGTTCTACCTTTCTGGGGAAAAAAATGCAATCCAGAGCTCATGTCCAGTTTTTTATTAGCACCT
>NW_024083483.1:0-5671 GCF_003009895.1 Hyaena hyaena | reverse complement strand
AACATATGGTATCTGTCCTTCTCTGCCTGACTTATTTCGCTCAGCATAACACCCTCAAGTTCCTTCCATGTTGCTACACGTGGCCAGATTTCATTTTTTCTCATTGCCATGTAGTATTCCATTGTATAGAAAAGCCACATCTTCTTGATCCATTTTTCAGTTAATGGACACTTAGGCTCTTTCCATGTTTTGGCTATTGTTGAGAGTGCTGCTATGAACATTGGGGTACACAACATGGATGAATCTTGAGGACATTACACTAAGTGAGATAAGTAAAAAAAAAAAAAAAAGTCAAATACTATGGTAAAAAAAAAGTCAAAACTAATAAATTATATGTGGAATCTAAAAAGTTGAGTTTATAACAACAATAGAATGGTAGTTTCTAGGGGTGGAAATAAGTTCTGGAAATCTAACAAACAGCATTGTGATTATGGTAAAAAATACTGTATAATGAACTTCAAAGTTCCTAAGAGACGAGATCTTGATTGTTCTCACAACAAAAAAGATATATATGTGGCCTGACAAGTGTTTTCCTAATGTGGTAATTATATTGCAATATACAAGTGTATCAAATCAGCTTTTTTTTGAGATATAATTGTGAGAGCAAAAGGGCACTTTGATAGCTTTTATAAAGAAGCCTAAATCTACAGTGAGAGTGAGAGACTAGAAACAGTATTTGTCTTTCTCTGATTGCCTTATTTCATTTAGCGTTAAACTCTCTAGCTCCAGTTAAAGTTACAGAAGCAGAACTTTAGTGACATTTTTTATATCATCAATATTTTTTATGTTTTCATTTTAATTACAGTATTGTTAATATACAGTGTTATATTAGTTTCAGGTGTGCAATACAGTGATTCAACAATTTTATATATTACATAGTGCTCATCATAAGTGTCCTCTTAATCCCCACCACCTATTTTACCCATCCTCTCACCCACCTCACCTCTGGTAACCACCAGTTTGTTCTCTATACTTCAGAGCCTGTTTCTTGTTCTTCTCTCTCTCTCTTTCCCTCTCTCCCTCTTTTCTTATTTGTGTATTTGTTTTGTTTCTTAAATTCCACATATATTACATTTGTCTTTCTCTGATTGCCTTATTTCATTTGGCATTAAACTCTCTAGCTCCATCCATCTTGCTGTAAATGGTAAGATTTCATTTTTTATGGTGAATAAAGTGTTATGAATACTTGAGCTGCTTCCATAATTTGGCTATTATAAGTAATAAACTGCAATAATCATAAGGGTGCATGTATCCTATCCCTTTGAATTAGTGTTTTTGTATTTTGGGGGCACATACCCAGTAGTACGAGTGCTGGGTCATAGGGTAGTTCTATTTTTAATTCTTGAGGAAACTCCATACTGTTTTCCACAGTGGGTGAGCCAATTTACATTCCCACCAACAGTGAAAAGGGGTTCCTCATACTCACCAACCCCTATTGCTTCCTGTGTTGTTGATTTTAGCCATTCTGACAGGTGTGAGATGATATCTCATTGTAGTTTTGATTTGTATTTCCCTGATGATGAGGGATGTTGAGCATCTTTTCATGTGTCTGTTGGCCAACTGGATGGTCTTCTTTGGAAAATGTTCATACCTTCTATTTTTTTTTTTTGAATGGATTGTTTATTTGGAGTGTGGAGTTTTATAGGTTTTAGATACTAACCCTTTATCAGATATGCCATTTTCAAATGTCTTCTCCCATTCAGTAGTCTGCCTTTTAGTTTTATTGTTTCTTTTGCTGTGTAGAAGCTTTTTATTTTTGTGTAGTCACAGTAATTTATTTTTGCATTTTATTTCCCTTGCCTTAAGAGATGTGTCTAGGGTTTCCTGGGTGACTCAGTCAGTTGAGCATCCGACTTCAGCTCAGGTCATGATCTTGCAGTTCATGAGTTTGAGCCTGGTGTTGGGCTCAGTGTTGACGGCTCATAGCCTGGAGTCTGCTTCAGATTCTGTGTCTTCCTCTCTCTCTGCCCCTCAACATTTTGTGCTGTTTCTCCCTGTCTCTCAAAAATGAAAAAATGTTAGGGGCGCCTGGGTGGCTTAGTCGGTTGAGTGTCTGACTTTCGCTTAGGTCATGATCTCGCGGTTCGTGGGTTCGAGCCCCGCGTCAGGCCCTGTGCTGACTGCCAGCTCAGAGCCTGGAGCCTATTTCAGAGCCTGTGTCTCCCTCTCTCTCTGACCCTCCCCTGCTCACGCTCTCTCTCTCTCTCCTAGAAATAAATAAAAATATTTTAAAAAAATGAAAAAATGTTTAAAAAAATTTTTTAAGAGGTAGGTCTAGAAAAATGTTGGTATAGTCAGTGTCAGAAATTGCAACCCGTGTGGTCTTCTAGGATTTATATGGTTCATATCTCACATTTAGATCTTTAATCCACTTTGAATTTATTATTGTAGACGGTGTAAAAAAGTGGTCCAGTTTCATTCTTTGGCATGGAGCTGTCTAGTTTTCCCAACACTATCTGTTGAAAACATGATCTTTTTTCCCATTGGATATTCTTTCCTGATTTGTCAAAGATTAATTGACCGTATAGTTATGGGTTCATTTCTAGGGTTTCTGTTCTGTTCCTTTGACCTATATAGCCATTTTGGTGCCAGTACTATACTGTTGTTATTACTACAGCTTTGTTTATAACTTGAAGCCCAAAATTGTGATGCCCCAGCTTTGCTTTTCTTTTTCAAGGTTGCTTGAAAAATAGCTTTGGCTATTCAGGGTGTCTTATAATCCATAAATATTTTAGGATAGTTTGTTCTAGTTCCATGGAAAATGCTGTTGGTATTTTGATAGGGTTGCAATTTAATATGTGGATTACTTATGGTACTATAGACATTAAAAAAATATTCTTCCAATCCACAATATAGAATGTCTTTCCACTTCCTTGTGTTGTCTTCAATTTCTTTCATTAGTATTTTACAGTTTTCAGAGTACAGATCTTTCAATTCTTTGGTTAGATTTATTCCTAAGTATCTTCTTATTCTGGGTACAATTGTAAGTGGAATTGGTTTTTTTTTCTCTTTCTGCTGCTTCGTTATAGGTGTATAGAAATGCAACCGATTTCTGTACACTGATTTCGTATGCTGTGAATTTAATAAATCCATTTATCAGTTCTAGCAGTTTTTGGTGGATTTCAGGTTTTCTATATGTAGTATCATGTCATCTGCAAATAGTGAAAGTTTTACTTCTTCCTTACTGATTTGAATAACTTTTATTTATTTTTGTTGTCTGATTGTTGTGGCTAAGACTTCCAGTACTATGTTGAGTAAAAGTGAGAGTGGACATTGTTTTCTTGTTCCTGATCTTTAGGGGAAAGCTCTCCATTTTTCCAAACCATTATGGATGATGTTGCCTGTTGGGTTTTCATAGATGACCTTTATCATGTTAAGGTATGTTTCCTCTAAACCTACTTTGTTGAGGGTTTTTATGATGAATGATGTTGTACTTTGTCAAATGATTTTTCTCCATCTATTGAAATGATAATATGGTTCTTTTTTAAAAAAGTTTTTTTAATGTTTATTTTTGAGAGAGAGAGACAGACAGAGTTTGAGCAGGGGAGGAGCAAAGAGAGAGAGAAAGGGAGACACAGAATCCAAAGCAGGCTCCAGGCTCTGAGCGGTTAGCACAGAGCCTAAATCAGAACTTGAACTCACAGACTGCAAGATCATGACCTGAGCCAAAGTCGGATGCTTAACCGACTGGACCACCCAGGCACCCCAAAGTGATAATATGGTTCTTATCCTTTCTCTTGTTGGTGTGTTGTATAATGTTGATTCATCTGTGAATATTGAGCCATGCGTGCAACCAAGGAATAAATCCACTTGATGGTGGTGAATGATTTTTTTCTAATGTAATATTGGATTTGGTCTGCTAGCATTTTGTTGAGGATTTTAGCATCTATGTTCATCAGAAATATTGGCCTGTAGTTCTCTTTTTTAGTAGTATCTTTATCTGGTTTTAGCATCAGAGTAATGCTGGTTTTATAGAATAAATTTGGTAGTTTTTCCTTCCTTTTCCATTTTTTTTGGGAATAGTTTGAAAAGAATAGGTATTGACTCTTCTTTAAATGTTTGATAGAATTCACCTATGGAGCCATATGGTCCTGGACTTTTGTTTGTTGAGAGATTACTGATTCAATCTCTTGCTGATTATTGGTCTGTTCAAATTTTATATTTCTTCCTGTTTCAGTTTTGGAAATTTATGTTTCTAGGAATTTATTCATTTCTTCTAGCTTATCCAATTTGTTGGCATACAATTTTCATAATATTTTTTTTAAATATTTTGCATTTTTGTGGTGTTGGTGATTATTTCTCTCTCATTTGTGATTTTATTTGAGTCCTTTTTCTTTTTTCTTGATAAGTCTGGATAGTGATTTATTAATTTTATTGATTTTTTTTTTCAAAGAACCAGCTCCTGGTTTCACTGAACTGTCTATTGGTCTATTTGTGTGGTTGTTTTCGTTTTATTTTAGTTTCTATATTATTTCTGCTCTAATCTTTATTATGTCCTTCTTTCTGTTGGTTTTCAGTTTTCTTTGTTCTTTTTCTAGCTCCTCTAGCTATAAAGGTAAGGTTGATATTTTCCTTGTTTTTGAGGTAAGCCTGTACTGTTATAAACTTCCCTCTTAGAACCGCTTTTTCTGTATCCCAAAGGTTTTTGGACTATTATGATTTTATTTTCATTTTTTCCATGTTTTTTAAAAAAAGTCTTATTTAGTCTTAACCATTTTAATTTTTATGTGTCTTGATATGAACCTTCTTGGGTTCAGATGAACTCTGCTTCCTGAGTCTGGATGTCTGCTTCCTTCTCTAGGTTAGGGAAGTTTACACTCTTACTTCTTCAAATAAATTTTCTGCCCATTTATCTTTCTCATCTCTTGGGACCCCTATAATGTGAGTATGTGTTCCCTTGATGTTGACCAAGAGATCCCTTAACTCCTCATTTTTTAAAATTCTTTTTTCTGTTTGCTGTTTAGCTTGAGTTCTTTCCCTTGCCCTGTCCTCAGGGTCACTGATCCATTCTTCTGCTTCTGCTAATCTACTATTGATTTCCTCTAGTGTATTTTTCAATTCTGTTATCATATTCATCAAATCTGATGGGTTTTAACTTTTTATGCATATACCAGTTAACCTACAGTGTAATGTTAGCTTCAGGTGTACAATATAGTGATTCAGCACTTCCGTACAACATCCGGTGCTCATCACAAGTGCTCTCCTTAATCCCCTTCACCTATTTTAACCACCACAACCTCCATTCTGGTAACCATCACTTTGCTCTCTATAGTTAAGTCAGTTCATAGGTTTGCCTCTCTTTTTCCCTTTGCTCATTTGTTTTGTTACTTTTGTTGTTGTTTGAGCTCATTCTTTTACTGTTTTTCGTTCAGTTTATTGTCAAGTAGGTTTTCATATAACACCCAGTGCTCATGCCAACAAGTGCCTTCCTCCATGCCCATCACCCCCTTCCCCTCCCCCCCCACCCCATCTATCCTCAGTTTATTCTCAGCATTCAAGAGTCTCTCATGGTTTGCCCCCCTCCGTCTCCCCAACTATTTTTCCCCTTCTTCTCCCATATGGTCCTCCATTAAGTTCCTCCTAATTCACCTATAAGTGAAAACATATGGAATCTGTCTTTCTCTGCCTGACTTATTTCACTCAGCATAACACCCTCGAGTTCCATCCATGT
>NW_024083482.1:0-5674 GCF_003009895.1 Hyaena hyaena | reverse complement strand
TACAAAGTTGCTGCTTTCAGGGCCCCTGGGAGCAGCTGCCCACAGCAGGGTGGGAATAAAGCAAACCCCCCAGCTCTGACACCCCCAGGGCCAAGCTCCTGGAGTGTGTGTGCACAGAGCACAGTCAGGACTCAGGCCTGTTCTAAGTGCCCCCGGTCCACTGTCTGCTGGGCCTAAAGGGAAGACTGTGGTCTTCCCTTCAGAAAAATGGAATCTTCAGAATTACATTAGCATTGATGCTTGTCTGGGCCTTATTACAAATGAAGAGGCCCCGAGACGGGGAGTGATTTGTCTGAGGATACACAGCCCACCCTCAACTTGACCCCACATTTGGTCATCCAGTGCTGCCTTTGTGAATTTTGCCATCACCGGATACTCCTAAATGCATTCTTGATTTTTTTCTTTGAATTGCTTTGTTTAAACAAAATACTGTTAATTTAAAAACTTTCTTACCAAAACCTATTTGGTCTGAAATAAAACTTTGTAGCATTTGTCTTAATGAGAAGTTCATCCATACAATAAAATAGGATGGAGAAAAATGTTGGTATCTGGATAGAAACTGTTGTCATTCTACACTGTCAGTTGAGGGCTGTTTTTTCTAGCAGGTGCTAGAGAGAGTTCAAGTCCCAGTAGCCCATAGCTGAGCCCTTTGCCTTCATATAGTCAGAAGGAATGAAGAAGAGAGAGCTTTCTCTCCCAATTACCCTATGCTGTTTGGTGCGCTTTTTTCCACATCTCACACGACCCTGGGGACTTGGTCTCAGGTGTATTAGGGCCCCACAGGGCTCGTACCACCCCACCCCAAGTCTCTGTCTTTCGTCTGTAAAATGGGCATAAGAATATCTACTGCTGAGAGATGGTGGAGGCCATACAATCAAATGAGGAGATAGGGGCGCCTGGGTAGCTCAGTCAGTTGAGCATCTGACTCTTGACTTCGGCTCAGGTCAACATCTCACGGTTTGTGGGATCGAGCCCTACGTCGGGCTCTATGCTGACACTGAGGAGCCTGCTTGGGATTCTCTCTCTGTGCCCTCCTCCACTTGTGCTCTCACGCACTCTCTCACTCTCTCTCAAAATAAATAAACTAAATAAATTCATAAGAAAGGAAGCGGGTGCATCGCCCAGCCCGGTGTCACCCTGTGAGGGACTTAGACATTCCATCACTGCAATAAATCCGAGGGGGAGCGCCTTTACCTTAAACACCCCACATGGGAGGCACATGCAAGTCTCCCCTTGTACAGATGGGAAGCCTGANCAGGGGCCCATGAATATATTTGAGAAGGGGAGTGGGGAAGGGAGGAAATAAACACACTGGCAAACACATCAAAATGAATAAATGTCCAGAGAACATAACATTACTCAACTAGTCCATTGCGTTTCAACTCAGCTCCAATATAGTTCTACATAAATTGTATTTAATGAGGCACGTCGATGTCTGTTAATACATTGGAAGTGACGTGGTGTGCCAAACAGGACCCAGCAGACGTCTTAAAATAGGCTTGCCCACATAAAGGAAGAGGTTTGCCAAGGAGCCCTCTTGCATTCATTCATTCATTCACCCATTCCTTCATTCAGCAGGACGCAAGTCTGTGATTTCAGCAGAGCCCACGTGACAGTCCCTGATTCTGCTGGGTGGTGGCTCAGAGTCACTGCCTCCCCTCCCCACCCCACCCCATGCTCCTCTCCATCTTATCCTGAACTTGATCCCCCTTCCAACTCCCCCAGGGCAGAACCCCTCCTGTGCACACAGGGAAACTGAGGCTCAGGGAGAGCAAGGCAGGCGTGAGGTCACAGAGGATCGCCCAGCGGGTGGCAGAGAGGGAATCAGCACCCACGCCTCCCCACTGTGCCTCTCCTGGAAGCAAGCAGGCCCAGGAACCGCCTCCCCCCTCCGGACCCTGTCCTGCATCCTCATGAATGTGCACACGGCTGACCCCATCCACTCTCCCCTCCTTCCAGAAGTCTGCAAGGAAGCCCATTACGGATTCATGTGGCACCGCCTGCATTTCTAATGAAGGGGACACGGTTATTCTCATTTTAACCTCACTGCCATACTACCCCCTACCGCCGCCCCTCCCTGTTGCTTCTAGGAGGGGGGTTTTCGCCTCCGAGGAGCATGTGTAGCCCTAACTCTCTCGTCTGGGACTGGGGATCAATCATCTTCTGGAGGGCTCTTCGTAACGTGGGTGACTCCAATCACTTGTGAGCCCTGGCCCAGGCCACCCAACAGCAAGGTCAGGTACTAACTATCCCAATGAGACTCCCTACCTGACAGTATTTCGCTTCCCGAAGCCCCTTCCTGCACCAGAGCTCATCTCTCCCTCTCCACGAGGGTAGGCAGGCGTTCTCACCATGACCCCATTCCACAGGTGGGGGTCTGGGGTACCAGAGAGGAGAGGCGTGCCCACGCTCACAGCCCGCAACAGGCGGGGCTGAGGACACCCCCCTGCCCTCCCAGAGGAGCCCGAATGCTGATGGCAGCAGGGCAAATTCATGGCGCAGCTCCACCAGCCCCGCTTTCCCACGGCCCACTGATGCCAGCACGCCTGCTCTCTCGGTGAGGCCCTGCTCCCTGGGCGGCCCCCGTAGGGGGTGCTGAGCCTTCCAGTAGAGTTCCAGTCTTAAGTTTAGCTTGGAGGCCTGCCACAGAGGCTTTAGTAGAGGCAGGCTGAAGTGATGTGGGACAGCTGTCAGCTGGCATGCTGGGTAGGGCCTGTGGGGCCGACGGGGGCTCAAGTCTGGGGACTCCGAACTGTGTCCCTGCCCCAAGTCTCTTCAGCCCCGCCGCTCACATGACTTAGATCTCCTCCTGCGGCCCCCCGGCTCCGCGATGATGGCCGAGGACCACACGGACTGGAGGCCAGATTCTCAAGGACATCCCCTGCAAGGAGATCGACCTGGTGAACCGGTACCCCAAGAACATTAAAGAGGACATAGTGAAGGTAGGCTCTGCGGGCTGTGGGGGCGCACAAGGTCTGAAGAATCTCTGGACGCAAGCTGGGGGGGCGGGGTCTCTGCTCTGGGCACAGTCTGCTTCCAGGACAAGAGGCCCTGTTCCTCTGTCTTCTCCAAACCCTCCCTCAAAAGCCAGCATGGACACCCCGCAAGGAACATTTAGCCTAAACAGGAGCAAGACCTCAGCAGCACAAACATGACGCAGGTGTTGACCAAGGCGGGGAGGCAAGTGACAGAGGAGAGAGCCTCCCTACTCTGGTCAGCAGACTCAGCACTGGGTGATCCAGGAGGGTGAGCGATACAGCCAGGGCAGGTGGAGAGACAATGTAAATGGCAGTTTACACAATGCCAGAGGCAACAGGAGACAGATATGTTCATGCTGATTTCTGAGCGATTGGGTGACTTCTCCAACAAGGAGAGGGCTCACAGGCACCATTCTTCTCCTCCACCAGCCCCAGAATAAGCACAGAAGCACCCACCAGGGGGTTGGGCCCTACAGACCCTTGTTACCTAACGGGCTAGCAGTGTGTCAGTCCCAAGAGTTCTCTCAGGGACTTGCCCACTCCAAGCCTGCTGGCCTCAGGGCTGGGCTCACAGCAAACTCAGTTAAAACCACAGGAGCACCCTGTCCATTCTGCTGCATGCAAAGCCTCCATAGCACGTTGTGCTCATCTGGACCACACCTAGCTGTGCACGCCTGGCCACCCTCCTATGTCTCACCCAGCCACATGCCCCCAGCCACTGATGCACTCTGCATAGCCTCGAGCCCCTGGATGCCCTGGTGCAAAGCTGCCAGCCACCAAAGGACAGCTGCGGCTTTGTCAACAGAATCTTGGCAAGCCAGAAGAGAGTGACCCGACATATTCAAAGTGCTGAATCGAAAAATCAGCAGCCAAGAATACTCTACCCAGCAAGTCTATCATTCATAATAGAAGGAGACACAGAGTCTCCCAAACAAAAAGTAAAGGAGTTTGTACCACTGAATCAGCCCAGCAAGAAACATTATGAAGAACTGTTGGAGTGGAAAGGAGAGACCACAGTGCCAACAGAGGCAGAAAACACAAATCCAGTGAAAATGAATACTTCCGTAAAAAAATCAACCAAGGAACTCACAAAAATGGATCTAAAATATAACATGTACCAAAACATAGGGAGGAGAAAATCATGGGCTAGCAGGTAAATGACCATCCACTTAACACAAACTTCTAAATGCAAAGAAATGCTATGAAAACCTAATGGCAACCATATATCAGAATCACTCCTAAATATGCAACTAATAAAGAGAAATCAAAATATATCACTAAAGAAATCAGCAAAACATGCCACAACAAAACAGGTAATAAAATGGCAATACATACATAACACATCAATAATTACTTTGAAGGTAAATGGAAAGAATGCTCTGATTAGAAGACATAGGCTGTAAACAGGCATGGAAAAACAAAACAGATTCACATGCTGCCTACAAGTTATCCATTTCAGATCTCAAGACACCTACAGAGTGAGAGTGAGAGGATGGAGAAACATCACACAAAGGAAGGTCAAAAGAAAGCCAGGGTAGCAATGCTTGTATCAGAGAACATAGACTTTAAAACAAAGAACATAAGAAGAGACAAAGGATGACACTATATAACACTAGGGTACAATCTAAAAAGAAGATAAAACAACTATAAATATATATGAACCCAATATATGAAAAAGGTAACACATAAAAGCTAGTAACATAAAGGAACTAATTGAGAATAAGACTTTCACACCCCACTTACATCAATGGACACATCATCTAACCAGAAAATCAACAAGGAAATTTTGTCTTGTTTGAATGACAGAGTGGAACAGAGAGACTGGATAGAAATATTCAGGACATTCCAGTGGAACACAGGATAATATACATTCTTTTCAAGTGCACAAGGAAAGTTGTCCAAAATAGGTTACATATTAGCCTACAAAACAAACCTTAACACATTCAAGCAGACTGAAATCACACCATGAATATTTCCAGACTACGATCCTCTGAAACTGGAAGTCGACCACAAGAAAAACTCTGAAAGACCTCCTCGAGGTTAAAGAACATATTACTAAACAATGAATGAGTCAACCAGGAAATCCAAGAGGACATTTTAAAACTACATAGAAAACAATGAAAATGAAAAAAACAATGGTCCAAAAACGTTTGGAAGGTAGGAAAGTATTTCTAAGAGGAAAAGACAGAGCAACACCACCCTACGCCAGGAAGGGAGAAACATTCAGCTAAAGAACTGAACCTTACACCTAAACGAGCTAGGAAAAGAACAACAAACCTAAAACCACAGAAGGAAGGAAATGATAAATTATAAGGCCAAAATGAATGACAGAGAAACTAAACAAAAAGATAAACGAGACCAGTAGCTGGTTCCCTGTGAAAAAAAACAAGTAACATTGATAAACCTCTAGCTAGACTTCTCCAAAGGGAAAGAGAAAGGACTGAAATAAAATCACAAAAGAGAGAGGACAAATCACAACCAACACCACAGAAATACAAACAATCATAAGATAACAGTATGAAAACTTGTAAGTCAACAAAATTTGGACAATTTAGAAGAAACAGATGAATTCCTAGAAACATAGAGAATACTTAAACTGATTGGGAGGAACTTAACGGAGGACTGTGGGGGAGAAGAAGGGGGAAATAGTGTGGGAGAGGGAGGGAGGCAAACCATGAGAGACTCTTGAATGCCGA
>NW_024083481.1:0-5686 GCF_003009895.1 Hyaena hyaena | reverse complement strand
TAAGTTTAGTTGGCATCCACCGTGTCACAGAGACACAAGAAGAAGAAAAAGGAACCAATGTTTTCCTTGTGAAGAGAACTCTTTGGATTTACTCTCTTAACAGTTTTCATTTATACCACACAGCAGCGTTAACCATAGTCATCATGCACGTTATATCCCGGTATTTATCTTATTTATCTTATAACTGGAAGTTTGTTTCTTTTGACCACCATCCTCTTAATTTTTCTCCCTCCCCAAATCACCACCTCTGATAACCACAAATCTGATATCTTTTTCTATACATTTGGAAGTTTTCTTTTCTATTCCCATATATAAGTGAGATCATTTGTCTTTCTCTGACTTGTTTCACTTACCATAATGCCCTCAAGGTCCAACTGTGGTGTCACAAATAGCAGTATTTCCTCCTTTGTATGTCCAAATAATATTCGTCTTCCTGATCCATTTATCCATCCAAGACACTTGGGCTGTGTCAGTATCTTGGCTGTTGTACATAACACTGCTATGGACGTGGAGGTGAAGATATGTCTCTGACATTGTGGTTTCATTTCCTTCAGATATACTGTCAGAAGGGGAATATCTGCATCATATGGTAGTTCCGTTTTCAAGTTTTTGAGAAACCTCCACACTGTTTTCCACAGTGGCTGCACCAATTTACATCCCCACCATCAGTACACAAGATTTCTTTATACTGCACATGGAAGCCGGCATTGTTATCGCTTGTATCTTTGATGTTAGCCATTCTAACAGGTGTGAGGTGATACCTCATTGTGGTTCTGAATTGCATTTCCCAGATGATTGGTGGTTTGCAGCTGCTTTTCCTGCCCGTTGGCCATTTGTATGTCATCTGTAGAAAAATGTCTATTAACAGCCTATACCCATTTTTAAATTCGATTATTACTTTTTTTTTTTTTTTTTTTTTTGCTGTGGAGTTGTTTGAGATCTTTATATTTTGGATATTAACTCCTTGTCAGATATACGGTTTGCAAATATTTTGTCCCTTTCCATATGTTGTCTTTTCACCTTGGTGGTTTCTTTAGTGTGTAGCTTTTTAGTTAGATGTTGCCCCACTTGCTTTTGATTTTGTTGTTTTCACCTTGGGTGGCATATCCAAAAATGCATTGCTGAGACCGAGGTGAAAGAGCTTTCTTATTCTGTATTCTTCTAGTAGTTTTAGTTTCCACTCTTACAGTTATGCCTTTAATCCATTTCAAGTTAACTTTTGTGAGTGTAAGATAGGAATCCACCTTTATTTTTTACGTGTGAAGAGTCCATTCTCCCAGCACCATTTACTGAAGAGGCTGTCTTTTTATCCATTGAGTATTCTTGACTCTGTGTTCAAATATTAGTTGACCGTACACGCATGGGGTTATTTCTAGGCTCTCGATTCTGTTCCGTTAGCCCATGTATGAGTTTTTATGCCAGTAACATGCTGTTCTGATTACGCTAGCTGTGTAATATGGCTAGAAGTCAGGAAGGGTGATGTGTCTTCTTTCGTCTTCTCTTTTTTTTCCTCCAGTCTTGTAGAGGTTTATCAATTTCACTGATTATTTCAAAGTGGCAACTTCAAAAACAAAAGTTTATTTATTTAGCTGGAGAGATAAAGCATGCACATGCAGGGAAGGGGCAGAGAGAGAGGGAGAGGGAGAATCCCAACCAGGATCCACGCTGTCAGCACAAGCCTGACATGCAGCTTAATCCCACAAACCTCAAGATCATGACCTGAGCTGAAATTAAGTGGCGGATGCCTGACTGAACCCCCCAGGCATCCCATCAAAGAAGCAGCTTTTCATTTGAGTTTCTCTAATCTGTCTTGCTAGAAATTTCATTGATTCCTGTTCTTACATTTTAGTAAAATTCTTATTGCTGCTTACTGAGGATTATGAAATGATTTCCAAAGGGTGGAGCATCCTTTTTAACTAGATGAAAGCCAGTGAAAGTTGAAAGGGATGTGTCACCGTGGTGGAAATGCATAGGTTTTAGCCAGTGTCTCCTTTTGAAAGTACATGAACACTTATGAGGAGGCCACATGCTGGTCACACATGGAATGTTCTTAAAATTTTGCTTGAAACGGTTACAAAAAGTCAGCAGGGTCGGCTGATGTGGCATCCTGTTTCGGGCTCTGAACTGGGATTCTCTCTCTCTCTCTCTCTCTCTCTCCCCCTGGTGTCTCTCTAATCTTGCTCACTCATGCCCCTCCTTTCTCTTTCCAAAAAAAAAAAAAAAAGTGGGCAGGGGATTAACATGGTTGACTGCAGCGCGCCATTTTGCATTACCTGTCATGTGGAAGCAACGATTGATCTCACGCCTGTGGTCCTGATTATATGCCATCCGAATTCTGGGCTTGGAAATGTAAACTCTCATGGAAAGCCCAGAACCATCCTAGGGAGTAGGGCTCTTTGTTATGTATCCCCATTTAACAGACAGAAAGCCTAGGCTCAGCAAGTTAACTCAGATGAATAATAACGGAGTTTTCTTTCTTCTTTTATCACCATCTGGTGCAGTCTGGGTTCTTCTGGCCACACACGTCCCTTACTAGCTTCCAGCTCGTTGACAATTTCCGTCTTCACCTTGCTGTCTAGAGGAAGGGCCAGGTGGAGCTGTGAGCACGGACCGCACCTCCATGGATCCGCTCCAGAAGTGCAGCTCAACACTGATTTCTGAATCTTCCCCGATGATCTCTGAAGAGACCTCCCAGGAAGCCATGGCAGCCTCCCCTCCTTCCTTCGCAGAACTGCTGATGGTGGGCCTGGGTGATCTCAAAACCAGTCCTGGCACCAAATACCCCGCCCCTCTTCCAGAGGGGCTGCTCCAGCAGCGCTACAGAGATGACAAAACCCTACAAGAGAGGCGGTGGGAAAGGTCAGCGTCGCCTCAGAGGAAGAAAACCCTTCTGGGGCACATGAGACGGCGACACCTCGATCAGGTGGCACCTTATCGGGTTGAGAGGAAAGCCAGGATCTCCTCCTCAGGCGATAGAGATCAGAACAGATTCAGATGCGAATGTCGATACTGCCAGAGCCATAGGCCCCATGTCTCTGGGACGCCTGCAGAGAGGAAAGGGGCCCCCCACGCTTCCTCCTGGGAGACGCTGGTGCAGGGCCTCAGCGGCCTGACCCTCAGCCTGGGCACCAGCCGGCCCGGCCTGCTGCCCGAAGGGGTGCTCCAGCAGCAGGAAAGAGACGAGGAGCTCCAACTGGAGATGCAGCAGGAGAGCAAAAGAATGTTTCAGAGGCTCCTAAAGCAGTGGTTGAAAGAAAACTGAGGCGCTCATCCTCGCGTGACAGAGGTCTGAATGGCTCCAGACGTGATCCTCGGTGTGGATTCCTTTGGGGGACCGGTGAGCAGCCGACAGAGAAGCGACAGGAGCAGCCTTGATGACTGAAACTTCTATCAGTGTGAGCCCTCGCCCAATCCCGGGAAGGTCCTGTCTTTGCGACCTGGAATTCATGGATCCCCAGAAAGTGGGGCTTTCTGTGGGACACCATGTACCCCAGAGGTCCGTAACTTCTGTATTACGGCTCCCGTGATGCATGTTGTCACCTTCCCACCCCAGACTCTGTCTCTCCTCCCCGCCTTGTTGTCAGTGCGGTAGAGAGCTTCCCTGTAGCATGAATGGCCTGTTGATGGCCATGTGCTTTTGTGCCATTTCACAGACTGCCTCCCAGCAGCAGCACTGGTCTGCTGGAATGGACGTGTGCTGAACAGAGATCCACTTTCAAGAGACTGATGCGAAACGAGGTGCAGAAAGGGACGTGGAACTGGAACTTGGTGGCTCACCATTGTGCTGTGTGTGTAAGCCGTTATGAACATGCTGAGCTAAATGTAGATCAGTGTTTCCCTGCTTTATAACACGGATAGTATTCCCCTCGAAGGATTTTGTGACCCGTTACCTCACCATCCTTGCCAAATAAATATACGTATAAAAAAACCCCTAACGTTTGCATTCAGGTTCTTTATCCATATTGGGTTGTCCTTTGTCAGGTGGGAGGTCGCTGCATTTAAATCTAGAGCCACAGATCACAGTTTCTCAGGAGGTTTGGAGCCAGGGCTGGGGAGGCCCCCAGGGAACACCACCGAGTCGCCGTCTGCAGCCCTGTGGCACGAGCAGCCTTCGGATCACCCAGACAGAGCAAATGGAAGGGAGTCTTCCTGCCCACCGAGAGCTGGAAGCACAGCCCGCGCCCACGGTACAAGGTCCTGGGGGATGGTGCCCGCCCCCCTGGCCTAGCATCTCAAGGGGCCGTTCCTTGTTGCCCTGTGTCCCTGGGTTGGGGGATGTGAACAGCAGGTTCATGCCTGCATCAATCACATGGAGTCATTTCAGAGTTCTTTTGGGATTTACACATGTGCCTTTTCATTTCAGGAGGCATTAATGAATCGATCCACCCTCTTCCTCCCCACACATACAATGCCCTGTAACCCAGGAAGTGCCCGTGCAATCCCTCCGAACTACAGAGAAACTCTGCCTGCGCTCGGTCTCCGTACGTAGGCAGTCCCCGGAGCTGTGTCGCTGCAAACATCTGTGAGTGTCCTGAAGACAGAAGGGGCTTGAGAGCAGGTATGTTTATTATGTTCCGAACGTGTCATCTCTCCGGAGAGCTTGGAGCTCAGGTGCCCCTGCCACGCTCCTCTCCCACTTGACGGGAGGAGGTAAATAAAGCAGTGATTTTCTTCCTCTAAACTCTGAGGCCTAAATTCACGCTGATCGTTCGGCGTGTGGTTAGCAGGATAACATGTGCATTTCACTTGATTGATCCTGTGCTAGATATCAGACGGTATTCTGCATATTTCCATGTATCAGCTTACTTAATCTGCTCCCAGAGACCCATCGTTCATCAAGACTTCGGTCTCACTTTGTGTGTGAAAAGCAGAGTGCGGAGAGGTCAGGTGACTTGCTCAGTGTCACACAGGCACTGAAGGGGAGGGTGGCAGGCAAACCTAGGTGGACCGGATTCAGAGCAGGACTCTTAACCAGCTCACCAGCCTTAACCTCCATAAAGGTCAGGGGTGAAGTGCAGAGAAGCGGGAAGCCTCAGGTCTGGTAAGATGCCTCCAGGGATCTTCCCCATAATGCACTGGGACAGGAGCAGTCCTCCCCACCTGGCAGAGTTCAAGGAAATCATAAAGACATGGCCTTACTGCAGCAGCCACACCAACCACAGACAGGCGGTTAGCCACCTGTGGTTTCACCCCTCCACACTAGGCTGGCCGCTGGGGTGGGGAAGTTTGGAGTAATCGCAAGACAATCCCAGCCCTTGGGATTGAGCCTTTAATCAGGGAGAGCTGTGACGCTCACACATGTGGCAAAGAGCCATCATGGAGCCCCTTTGTGGCTCCGTGGCCCAGAGACAAGAGGGGTGGGTGGGAAGGAATGCGGCGGGGCAGTGGGGATGTGGGGCTTGCTGAGGGTGCTCCTAACCACACTTACTCATGGCCTACATGGGGGCACAGGAGGAATGGGTGGGCTGGTGTAACTGACGGACCCAGTGGTGCCATCCCATCCCGCCTCAAAGTCATTGGCCCCTTGCCCACATACCGAGTGTATCTGGGCATCCCGTCTGAGTCAGTACACGGTCCCAAGTTATAGACTAGGAGATGGAATCCAGTAATGTCCAGAGATGTTCAGCATGCCAAATTCTACATTTTCTAATGTTGATTTTTGAGAGAGAGAGAGAGAGAGAGAGAG
>NW_024083480.1:0-5686 GCF_003009895.1 Hyaena hyaena | reverse complement strand
TTTTATTTATTTCTAGGAGAGAGAGAGAAAGACAGCGTGAGCAGGGGAGGGTCAGAGAGAGAGGAAGTCACAGACTGAAACAGGCTCCAGGCTCTGAGCTGGCAGTCAGCACAGAGCCTGACACGGGGCTCGAACCCATGAACCATGAGATCATGACCTAAGCGAAAGTCGGACGCTCAACCGACTAAGCCACCCAGGCGCCCCTGATCTGTAGTTGTTAAACAAACTCAAAACCACCAGCCAGGCTGCAGCACTGGAGGTTCACCAGGGCACCCCTTCACTAGTTGCCTGCCACGCTCAGCAAACCCCCGCGGCATTCCAGGCTCTCACGAGTCTGAGGAAGCTGTGTGCCCCAGCGGGAGGCGCCCTCGGGTTCCAAACGAGCATGAGGCCATGCAGCTGCCCCAGCCCAGAAGTGCCAGGCGCAGAGCCTGGTGCACAGGACTCGCTCTACTGAGATCTGTGGGACAGGAGGGCAAAGGAGCAGGTGAGTCTGGGTTCTTCCGATTCCTTTCCAGCTTTCCATCTGCCCACACTGTGGCTCTGAGCACAGCAAACCTTGCTCGAAGGTCAGCTTGTATGCATCCAGAGAGACTATGAGAAAATGCTTGAACAGAACACAATAAAAATAACCCACATCGAAACTGATGCAGTAGGCAGTTTTGATAAAAACTCTTAGAAAAAAACAACAAAGAGGGGAGCCTGGCTGGCTCAGTCAGTGGAGCGTGCAACTCTGGATCTCGGGGCTGTGAGTTCGAGCCTCATGCTGCATGTAGAGATTGCTTAAAAATAAATCTAAGGAAGGAAGGAAGGAAGGAAGGAAGGAAGGAAGGAAGGAAGGAAGGAAGGAGAACAACAAATAGCAGGGGCTCCCATTAACGCAATGAAAAGTATCTATGAGACACGATCAGCACATGTCATCCTCGGTGGTGAATACTGAGGCTTCCCAAGATCTTCGTGAGACAGGGACGTGACCAGTGTTACTTCCGTGTGACAGTCGACTGGTTGTCCCCGCTAGAGGACAGGGAAAGAATAAAAAAGAAAAGGCACGAAGACCAAGAGGAAGAGGTGTGCTGGTGTTATGCACGGACATGAGGCTCATCTCTGCCGGGGCTGCTGTTTCCAAGTAGCAAGGGTGTCAAGACTGCTGCACTCACGGTCAGCGGATAACACCTGATGGCACGTGCACACTCCAGCCATACACACACACACACACACACACACACACGTTCTCAGAGATACCAGTAAAACGGCACCAAATGCAGAAAAGATGCAGAAAACTGTCTAACACTACGCATCTACCATACGACATCCTCATTCAGAAGACAACATTCAGTGTCATTTCTTCACAAACTGATTTACAGATTCACTGTGGTCCTTATCATGTGCCAGCAGAGGTTCTCATGTCAATTAACAGACTGATTTCAAATTGCAAAAGGACAAGCAAAGGACCAAAATTAGCCAAGCTCTTAAGGGACAAGAACACTGGGAAGGTTCACTACCAGGTATTAACACACTGAAAGTAGACTCAGGGTAGTGGTGGTGAAAAGACAGAGAACAGCCGCCCACGGAACAGAGAACTGGAGGCTGGACTCTCCGTGGCCAGTACCTAGGGGCTGTTACAGCCACGCGACACCGTGCAGGGAAATGCACGTCCCTCAAGAAGTGCTATTGGGCCAACTGCATGTTAGTGCAACAAAGAAAAAATAACCACCATCGAGAAATTTTCAGTGAGGCATAAATGACACGGAGCCTTAGTTTCAGGCGTACAACGTAATGACTCGACACTTATGTGTTACCACCAAATGATCACCAGCATACGTCCACTTCATGTCCGGGGAAAGATGACCCTGACACCCACCTCAGGTCACGTGCAGCCAAGTTAGGTCACCTGTAAAAGGTGAGGCCATAGAGCAGTGAGAAGAGAACAGGTAACTATCCCTGTGGCTTCGGGAGCAAAGACCACGGTCACCGAGTTCCCAAGGCTCTGAGAGCGTCAGCACATCGGGAACGCCATCGGCCTGCAGGACTGCACTGACATAAGCGCCACTGTCCCTTGACAGACACTGTTGAGAGAGAAGCAGCAGGCTGCGGAGCGGGAGCGGCCGCGTCTCCCACAAGCGGTTGGTGTTCAGGATACCGAGACAACATGTGCAACCCTCAATCAGCCCCAAACCCCCACACGGGGAGGCCAGCCTCATTGAGCCCAGCACGCGGCACCCCTATGGCCCTCTGAGCACGACTGAAGCCAGAGTCTCAACGGTCTGGTGCAGACCCAGGTTCTGGGGCATGCATGGGGTGGGGGGTGCACAGGTGTCCCTAGAACGGGCTGCAGCCACACTGACACTGTGCATGGAGGTCCTCGCTCAACCAGCACTCCACAGCCCTGCGTGCCTGCCCCCAGGGCCTCTACCACCCCCCTACGACCTCCACCACGACACCCCTGCTGCCCCCAGGGGGACCTCCACCCCCTCAGGGACCTTCCAAAGGCGGGCGTCACCACTAGCTGCCATGCACTCTGGCCCCCAAGGACCAGTGGCTCCTCTCGGAGACCACTGAGCTCTGGAATCTGGGCTCAGGGAACCGTTAGGATGCAGATAAGAGATAAGCGTATGTTTTCATTTGGTTTTTTAATTTCTGGCTAAAAAGTTAGCTCTTACTGCTCAGGTTCTATAAATAACAAGATTCTATAACCAAATTGTGGAATATGAGGGGCACACTGGAAATAGCTCATTTCAAATAGGAAAATGGTTTGTGTTCACCCACTTCTGGAAGGCAATTTTCAACTGCTTAAAATAGTCGTGGTATTTTACCAAGATGATTACACTCTCACCTATCAGTAACAATTAAACCCTAGACTAGAGCCGCTTAAGAAGGTCTCAAAATAAAACCCCACACTCTGAACACCGTGCACTGAAATGTCAAGCACACAAACGGCCCTGGGTGGGACACAGGAGCCCAGAGCCCAGCTGTGGGTCTGCTGTGTGCCAGGAGCACCACACACACACCTCTACCCCAGGGGACGGGCAATGACAGGGCAAGACCAGCAACAGAAATGCCCTGGGGGCGCCCTGATGAGGAAGACTTGAACAGAAACTACTGGGTGAGCCTGTGCCGCGCCGCGGCGCCCAGGTCACTCAAAAGGTGAGGGTGGATGAGCACCGGCACCAAGCAGGGAGCAGCAGGCCGACCACACTCGTGCGCAGACAGGCCTGAAGAGCAGCCTCATCACCCTGCTGGCTGGCAAGGCGGGTCCCCGTGAGCCGGGCCTGGGGCTGCGCAGAAGACTGGTATTGACCCATTGGAAATGTGCCTTCGAGCGGCAGTCAGCATAAGCCATCAGTCAGCGCCAGGCAATCAATAGCCACTCTCGCCCTAACTCAGCAAGGCCTATGAGCACAGCGGGTCAGGGTGAGGACTGAATTAGTCCAGGAAGTGCCATTGGCTTCCAACCTGCTGAGAGAGGAAGAATGGAAATTTCCCGCCTTGGGACCCAAGCAGTGACCCTGCAAGAGAGAAGTTGCCCAAGAAGGAAGCCAGGATGCTTCTTACTCACACAAAGGCAGGGCGCAGTTTGGGCACGGAGGGGGTAACCCCCACCAGCACCTGTGTGGACGGGGAGCCCCACCCCTGAGATTCTAACCAGGATGGGGGAGACACGCGCCATCCGTGAGAACCCCAGTGATCTGGGGAAACAGAGGGCATGGTGCTCACTTGGCAGGACGCCTACGGAATCCAGGCTACACGGCATGGTTGCCATACACGTTTCCTCCTGCTGACAGGCAGATGGTCCCAGGGCACTGGCTCTCTGTGCACGCAAGACACACTGGCCCCCACACGGGGCCTGCCTCCCTGAGGGGCCTGAAGCCCCCTCCAGAACACACACGTATGAGTACTCTGCGAGACCCACTGACAGCTGGAAGAGGTCCCAGCGGCCACGGCAATAAACCACAGCAGGGATACGCTAGGACCACAATCTAAAATAAGTCCCGAGTCCATGTGATACACGGAAGTGACCGACTCAATGAATAAATGGGAAGGAGAGAGTCAATTTCAGGCAGAAGAATTCAGAATGAGTCACTGTACCCTTGAGGAAGGGTGTGACCCCCAGCCCCAGGCGTGGCCATGCACCGAAGAGGGAGACACCCAGCAGACCCATGCAGCCTGGTAAGCAAGGTCAATATCCACAGGGTAAGGCACACTGTCGGGGCCCTTCCCTGCAGGGTCGCCCCGTCCCTCGGGGCCTGGGAGGAAAGCCTCGGACACAGCCCCGTCCAGTGCCTGTCACGCGCCGCCCATGTGGCACTCCTGGCACTGGACTCATCCAAAACGAGGAGTCCGAGAGGTGACACAGGCCAAGGAGAGGTGATGGCTCAGTGTGTAGGATCCAGGACAGAGAAAGGGCTGAGGGGACACGAAGCAAACAGGAGGACAGCACAGACTTCAGTCAGCCACCCTGGTTGGGCCCGGATCATGAGCCCTAACGACTGTGCTGCCGTGAAGTGTCAGTTCCAGGGACACGGGGCACAGGTGAGGAGAGCTCACCATTTTTCTCTAAATCTCAGAATGTTCTAGAAAACAAAGTTCATTAAAAACCAAACCAGGAATTGTTTGAAGTCAGATGAACCCCTGTGAGCAGCAGTGACCTGCCCTGCTGGAGGCGAGCAGCCGGAAGCCCAGGCCCCCTGCACATGCAGCCATGAGCGCTCCCCATGGCGCTGGGCACATGGGCCCGAAGACGGGGCTCCACACGCCCATAGGTGCGCACACAGCTGTGGTCACAGGCTCCCCGCTAAGACCGCTGTGCCAGCCACGACGCTCTGTGGCCAAGGTGCCATGGGAGCCTAGAGTAAGGCTGCCCCATGTGAGGACACAGGTGAAGGTACCTTCCAGCCAGACATGGATGAGATGCAGTTGTGGGCACGTCCACGTGGGAGGCTGTGCCCCAGCGCACACGCACGATGGGGAGGTGGTAGACGCGGCCACCCGCTGCACACCCAGGGGCTCCAGACCATGCCGAGGGGTCAGCCCCGTGTCCCGCAGCTCAGGCCACCAGCGGCCCACTGTCCACTGGGACCTGGAGGAGGACAGAATGAGCCACACATACCCCCACCACCTGCAGAGCGTTCCACCAGTGTGACCGCCAACCTCACGGAGGACGGCCTCCACGGACCTTCGAGGAGGCTCCTTTTCCCGAGAGAGCCGCACACTCCACTGCCCACGTGCAACAGCCATGGAGACCACTGGCCTTGGCCTCCGGGCAGACCCACAGCTCACACGCATGGGGTGACCCAGAGCCCCCAACAAAGAGAGACGTACCACATCTGTGGCTTGTATTTTTCCCTTGGATTCATATTCCATCTGGAAGCGTGGCCCTTTCAACCACCTCCACTCATTTTGCCCGCACCCAGCGCATCTCTGGCAGCCACCAATCTGTTCCCGTATTTGTGAGTTCAGCGTTTGCAGATTCCTCGTGTTATGTCACCCAGCACAGCGTCCTCCAGGTCCACCCGTGGTGTCACACATGCAGGGTTTCCTTCCTTCTCAAGGCTCGATGACATCCTGTCACACACCTACTCGGCGCCTTCCTTCCCTGCCCAGCGGCCAACTGGCACTGGCACCGGGGCTGCGACACCCAGATTCCCACCCCCAGGGAAGTGCCAGGGGCGGGGGGGGGGGGGGGCGG
>NW_024083479.1:0-5728 GCF_003009895.1 Hyaena hyaena | reverse complement strand
AGTGGATTCTGCGTCTTTTTTCTCCCAATCTCTCAGGTTTTGTAAGGTTTCCAATGGCTTCAGATCTTTTCTGTGTGATGTATGGGCGCGAGTGCAAGTACGGAGCTCCTTACTTCTCCGCCATCTTGCCCTCTCTCCAATAATAGGTGAGTTCTGAATTAAGAGCTGAAAGCAAATATACTGAATAATATTGTCAAGTTAGAATTTGAGTTTTCAAATGACATATTTCATGTTTTATCTTCAGTGCTTTGAAACTTACTTTAAAATACATCAATCATGCAAATTTTACCATTGTCATCCAAAATAAGGTTGCCAATTATGCTTCAAGAACATTCTCAGGCTAGATTCTAAAGACTGGCAGTTTCCATCTCTCCAGGAGAGCGAGTAACACTGATACTGTGATCTTAACATCTTGGAAACAGACACCAGCTTTTACATAAGCAGGGCAAATAGTTATTTGTATGATGTCATCTGAAAGCCACTTGTGAAATTTACCCACGCTCGTATTTCAATTCCCTTAAACATCATACTTCCAATTTCAAGCTTGCTGTAAGAGATTCCACCGTTAACCATGGTTTCACTGACATGGCTTTTCTGACTGCTTTGGCAACAAAATTTGGTTGCAAGCAAAATAAGTTACCTCTTAAGAAAATAAAAGGACATTTATTGGAAATACAGAAAATTGATGATAGAGTAGAAAAATCAGGAAAAATGATCAAAACTGAAGTAGTTATAAACAGTTAAAACAGTGCAATAATACTTTTTATTTAGGAAAAAAAAGTCAGGAATTGCCTAGCTGGGCTTTCACTCCAAATGTTGGATGCTGCTCCTTTAGCTTTGCTTCCCAGAGAGGAAAATCAAAACTTAGTTCCTGTACCTAAGCCCTGTCTATAAGGAAATAGGGTAAGGAGGAGTTGCCAGTACCACTGTAGTGCACAGTGAAGAATTCTTTTGTACAGTCAGTGTATAGTTAGGATTTACTCTCGGCCTTTCAAATAGGACAGGAATTTAGGTGCTTAGGAAGCTACTAGAGAGCATGAGATAAGGTGAGGAAATTGTCCAGGTTTCACATTGACTTCTATCCTTCAGGCATGTAAGACAGACCAAGGTCAGGAATGGTAGCTGCCTAAAGTGTTTGGGGAGATAACTTGTGGTGGGATTTTTAGATGATGCTCCTAAAAAAAAAAAAATCTACTTATGCTCATTGTTGAGCTGCCACTGCTGTGTGAGGGGAGAAGAGCTTCTGGTTGGTTCCTTTCAGCTCTCTACATTTTGTGCAGAACTCTGCTGGAAAGGGATTCTAGGAAATGTAGTTCCCCAATGTCCAGCCCTTGTGATGAAGAGGAGAGCCCAGAAGAGGGAAAAGATGAATCCGAGGTGGCACAGCTTCACAGGGTCAAAACCCATAACTGGGAATTTCCTCAGCATAGACATGGAAGGTGCATACTGGCCAGCCAGAAAAATGACAGAAAGCTTACCACCAATCACAACCCAAATTCTCTTAGAGGTATTCATCAAATCATTTTCAAAACAGATACTATAAATAATAAAGTTAAATTAAATAATAAAGTTAAATTAATAGGGTGTTTTGGGGAGGGAGCCCAACCTTCAAGCAGTAGCTGAAAAAACTCAGGACATTAGGTATGCTATCTAGCCCCTAATAGGGTCAGACTCTAGAGCTGGGTGCTCTTGCTCATTTAGTCTGTCCTGAACCAGAGGGAACAGTTGCTCTGAGTGATTATATACCTGAAAAGAACCACCTTCCTTCTGTGTTGTCCCAGGGGACTCTGAATGCCATACCCAGCAGGAGGGAGAGCTAAGTGATTTGGGAGCCAGTCCCTTCAGCGGCTGGATGTGTGGAGGCTTTGCTTCAAGGAATAAGCTGGAGGCTTGGTTTTGCTGTTAGAGTGAGTGGCGGGGTGCGGGCGGGGCGGGGGGGTGGGGGTTGAGGGGAGCGGCCCGGAAGCTGCCCGCCAACTCCATTGGGCTGCCTGAAGAAGTTCCCACATGCAGGGTGATTTGAAACTGGAATCCCGGCAGCAGCTGGAAGGATTGTAGTCAAATCCCATCAGGGGAGCACCTGAGAGATGGATAATTGGCTTGCTGTCTCTGCCCTGGGTCCCCCCGTGGATAGCTGCAGCAAGCGCTTGCATGCCCGTTAGAAAATGACTCTTTTGTTTGTTTAACATAGTCTTGTGGGACTTGTAAATGCTGAGCCCCACTGGATCCTGAGCCAATTAATTTGAGAGCTCTTTCTTCAGCTTCAAAAATTGGGGTGCTAGGTGTGTGGACAAGCTCCTTTCAGGGAGAAGCTGGAGACTTAGTTTTACTGTTGGAGTAAGCCACGGGAGACAGAGGGGGAGGAGCCTCCCGGTTCCTGCAGGCTCCGAGCAGGTTCCCAGTGGGCACCCAGATGCAGGCTAGTTAGAAGCTGGTCCCTCCTGCAGCAGCTGGGCAAACAAGCAGTCCCTTCCAGGGAGAAACTGGGCGCTGAGTGTTTTTGCCCGCCCCTCTGCTCTCAGCGCGGGTGCATAGCCAGGTGGGATCCTTGTGTGCCTATTTGAAACCTGCTTTACAAGCCCCACTGGCTATCAAAAGTAGGTGATTTGGAGGTCCGTTTCTCCTTTCCTGGATGGCAGTCGCTGGGGTGCTAGATGTGCAGACAAGCTCTTCCTGGGGGATGCTGGCAAGTGGTTTTATCATCCATCGGAGTGAACAGGAGGGAGAAGGAGGGAGCATCGCACACTAGTTCTTTCAGGCTCTCGGGAGGACCCCATTCAACTTAAATGCAGACTGATTAGAAGCTGGATCCTCATGCAGCAGCTGGGAGAGAATGCAGTCAAACCCCCTCCAGGGAAACAGCTCGGTGTTTTTGCCAGTTTCCTCTGCACTGAGGCCAGCTGTAGAGAGTGCGCATGTGCCCATTGAAGAGCTGCTTCTATGCTGGCTGTAGTTCTATGGGACTCATTATGGCAAGTCCCCATGGCTCTCACAGCTAGGTGACTTGGGGGCCGTTCCTCAAGTGGCAGCCTTAAAAGTTGGGGCGCTAATGTGTGGTCCAAACCCTCCTCTCATCAAGGAGAAGTTGGGTCTTTGGGGGGAGGTCCCTCCTGACTGTAAGGCACTGTGCCTTGGATGGGGTTTATGTTGAGCAGTTGTCTCAGCCTTTACCGGTTTTGATGACTCAGTGTAGAAGTCACTCAACTAGTTTCTGGATTTCTCTCTGTGTATGAATTTTTGGTGCATCCGGGGGAGGAGAAAAATTTAGGAGCTTCCTATATCTTGGTGACATTTTCTAAAATTTCTTTTTAATATCACCAGAATAGAATGTAAAATCACAAATTAAAAGGCAAGACTTCCTTTTTCCTTGAGAACTCATCAAGTTAGTGTTATAAGTACAGATGGCTTATATTTTCGTCACTGAGTTAATAAAAAATATAACCAATTATTAAGTGATATAAAGGCAACTTTGTTTAAGAGGTAATTTCATTTCCAACCTTGTTGGCATTTAACAAGACTTTCTTAAATAAAGTACTGACAAAAAGACACCTTGTGTTTCATGGATACTTTGTATCAAAGCTTTCATCTCATATTTTCTCTTAAATTGAAGAGTTATGAGTAATAAAACTCCTACTAACAGATAAAATCGAATTACAACTATCCCCAAAATAATTAAGGTTAAACTCTGATGAACTTTGTGGTATATTATTCACGTACAGTGGTTAAATTTAAATGAATTATTGATTAGTTAAATGAATTATGCATTTATCTTTGACATCAAATCCTCAATTATTTATGTTTAACTTTTGTAATTCTAATTTTTTCTAAAAATATAATTTTCTTATGACAAACTTAGGACAAAATATGGCAAATTTAAGCTGATGAGAACAAGATTGTTTTTCTAAGAGAATTAATCCCAAAATTTAAAAATAAAAAAACAGTTTTAAATTTGGCTTTTGGCTACAGAAGATATTAGGGAGATACAAAATGGTCATTATTCAAACACAAAGGTAAAGAAAGAAGTAATTATAAAAGATAAATTACTTAAATTCTCTTCCTTAAATAAGATTATTTTCTTCTAAATAGGTTTCTGAGATAATACGAGTCAATTTATCCCCATTTTTGTCTGAAGACTAATCATCATCCAGATTTTATCTTTTACTCACACATGTAGAGGTTCAATGCCCCCCAAATTAGCATGTTAATTAAAATAACGTTCAAACACTTGTTCACAAGTGTGTATAATGTGACTCGGTAGCCTAATCCACCTGTTTATGACATTTGGCAGTTCGGTAGCAAGTGATCAAAATCCATTTAAGGTCAAAAGGATTTCATGATCCATAAGCAATACCTCAAAAGCATTTGAATCTCTATATCAAGCTCTTTCATGCTTAGGCTTAATAATTAATTTATTCTCAGATTTCTGGAGTGTGTATCATTATTTAAAAATGTGTTAGCACATGTATTCCTTATTAGGCACAACTTCTCATTTTTTTTTTTGTCATAGTAACTTTCTGTCTCCTGGTATCGTCTTTCACACATTTTCTGTTGCCAATGCTGCCACCGATGTGAATGCCACCTGGAAAGGCAGGAGTTCTCACCAGAGCAGCATGAGTTCCCATCATATTAGAAGTGATTTGGTTTTTAACAAGATCATCAATCCATAGCCACAATCTGTGAGCAAATATTTGAATCCATGGGGATGAATATGTATTCTGATGAATAAATCATAAATATCAATCTTATCTCAAAAATTCTTTAATCAGAAAATCACTAATGAGGACTAAGAGGGCAAGATGGCGGAGAAGTAAGGAGCTCCGTACTTGCACTCGAGCCCATACATCACACAGAAAAGATCTGAAGCCATTGGAAACCTTACAAAACCTGAGAGATTGGGAGAAAAAGGACGCAGAATCCACTGAGAGAGGCTTCTAACGTGAGTGCGAACCGGGGAAGATAAAATCGGACGGGGATCAGAGACTCCAGGGTGGGAGGCGATCCCCCTCTACCCTCTACGGGGAGTGAGAGGGGAAAAGGAGAGAGTCCGAAACAGAAGAACCTCCGCTCGGGGGAGAAAAACCTCCGCTCGGTGCATAGAAAGACCGTACTTGCCAAATACCTGCACACCAGGTCCCCTCGCACCAATTGGTCCCGGGGGGGCTGAGACACAAACTGCTTCTTTGTGCTGGCTCNAGGGTTGGAGGCGATCCCCCTCTACCCTCTATGGGGAGTGAGAGGGGAAAAAGAGAGAGTCCGAAACAGAAAAACCTCCGCTCGGTGCATAGAAAGACCGTACTTGCCAAATACCTGCACACCAGGTCCCCTCGCACCAACTGGTCCTGGGGGGGCTGAGCGCACAAACTTATTTGTGCGGGCTCCTGGCAGCTAGACATCAGAGTGGCGGAGCGCCTGCCGCCATTGTAGCTCCTGGGTGGCTGGGGCCCCTGAAAGAGCCGCGTGGACACCAGGCGTCCGCGCTCCTGGCGGGCTGGAACTCGAGAGGGAAGGAAAAGAACTAAAAACTGGGAAATTAGCCTGTGAGTTCGTGTTTAGGGTGACGAGCCATAGAGGGACCCGGTTTTCCTCACTCCAGCGGGCTCGGGCTCAGAACACCCCGCAGGCAAGCCCCCGCCCATGCGCACCAGCCTGACCCAGAGAAGGAAGCAGCGATTCTGACTCCGCCCCCAGAGCTCGGCAGGGGGCCTGGAATTGCCCGAGGGGGTTGCCT
>NW_024083478.1:0-5791 GCF_003009895.1 Hyaena hyaena | reverse complement strand
TGTTAAGTTAGCAATACTATTCAAATATATATGCTGACTCATCATAATCCTTACTAAAATCCAAGCTGCTTTTTTTTTACATAAATAAAAATCTGATTTTAGTTGGAAAACTTGGGGAAGGGCCAAGAATGCAAGGCATCATGGAAGTTCTTGGTTTCTCTCATCCCTGAAATACAGCTAGATCGCACCAAAACATTTTACACACCTAGGAAATTGATCTGAGGAGTAACACAACAATCTGCCTAACTTGAGTCACAGAACTTTCCAGGTACACAGTGTGTAGAGGTGAACTGTAGGAGAGAGAAGCTGCAGAAAGTAGGGAGTTGTTTTTGTGGATAGAGGACAGAGAAAGGAGGGGGAGAGTGCAGGTAAAACACTCCCCCTGAAAGTAGCTAGAGAGGAAGAGAAAGAGTGGAAACACTCACAAGGAACTGAACAAGAAATATGTTCCCTAAAACCATTTATGGGGAGAAAGGAGACGGTTTCAATACCATTAGCACTCTATAACCAGGGGGGCACAGAGTCGTAAATTCCAGAGCTAAATACCTGGTGGTGCTCTGATGGGGAGGAAGAGCAAATTCCCAGGAGCAGGCAGCGAGGACTGAAGGGTCTTTGGACCACACGGGGAGAAGAAGTTCTCCTGCTTGGAGGGTATTTGGTAGAGGCCATGTGGCTTTCTCATAGGCAAAGGTCCCAAAGGACCCCAGAAAACAGCCACGTTTGCTGATATTGTAACAAAGATGCCAGAGTGCAGTGAAACCTAGCACCTGCTGTGTGTTGTGATTTGCCATAATTTCTGAAACTCTGGCACTGTGCAATACCATGAACTTTCTTTGGGGCAAGCTTGCACCTGACCATTGCTCAGCGAGACCCTCCCCCAGGGGGTCAGAGTGGGTCCAAGCATCAGAGTTCTCTGAAATGAGGTGTTTGGAAACACAGCCCCATCTGAGATAAAATCCGAGAGACAGGTGCCGCCAGGCAGGCTGATGGCTTGAATTGGATGTTATAGAAGCAGGGAATGGACAGAGGCCTGAAACAAAGGAAGGGTGCTTAATTGCAGGTCAGTGATAGCACAGATTTCCTGTGCCAGAGACTATGAAGTTGGGTAAAGCCAATTTCACATCTCTCAAGCATGCCCATACACAGGCGCATGGGCCACACTGATCCATTCTAGTAAACTAAGCAGCGCCACCTAGTGGAGAACAGAGCCGCTACACCAAGCCCCGCCCAACTGCATCCTTCTAGCACACACATGCCCTAGAGGACCACCACAAGTCTCTCAGCCTACTTAATGTACAGAATATAAAGTACTTCATAGTTTGGGCTCCAGGGGAAACTGGATATAAATTTATTCAGGTTTCATTCTGTTTTCTGTTCCATCTGTTAGTTTTTATTTTTTTGCTTTTGTTTAAATTGATTGTTTCTTTTGTCTTTTATTTTTCATGGATACAGAAAGAGGAAAAATTATTTTTATTTTCACTTTTAATAAAACTTTTAAATTCTTTTTACTGTGTTTTTTATTTTTTATAAATTATTTTATTCTATTTCACTTTCTTCACTTCATTTTATTCTATTTTATTGTATACTTTTTTTAACTTTAAAATTTTTTTCTTATTCTTTTCCTTTTAGTTCCCTGTTTTCTCTATTCTATCAAGCTTCTTTCAACAACCAGACTAAAACACACCTAGGATCTAGCTTCCTTTATTTGATTTTTTGTGTTGTTCTTAATTTTTTAATTTTTCTTTTTTATTTTATTAACTTCTTTATTCCTTCAAAATGAAGGAATTAACTCAAAAGGAATGACAGGAAGAAAGGACTGCAGGAGTTTAATCAATACAGATGTAAGCAAGATATCTGAACTAGAATTTACAACCACGAATAGCTGGGGTTGAAATAAGCGTAGAATCCCTTTGTGCAGAAATTAAAGAAGTAAAATCTAGTCAGAATGAAAGTAAAAATGCAATCTTGAAAGTATGCCACCGTGGCAAGTATGGACAAATCAGAGCAGCGAATCAGTGATATAGAAGACAAAATTATGGAGACTAATGAAGCAGAAAAAAAGAGAGAAACTAAGTCAAAAAAGCACGATACAAGAATTAGAGAACTCAGTGACTTATTAAAAAGGAATGACATCCAAATCATGGAGTCTTATAAGATAAAGAGAGAGAAAAGGGGGTGGAGCGAATCATAGTGGAAAACTTTTCTAACCTGGGGAAAGACACAGACATCAAAATCCAAGAAGCACAGAGAACTCTCATTAGATTCAACAAAAGCCAACCATCAACAAGGCATATCATAGTCAAATTCATAAAATACACAGACAAGGAAATAATTATGAAAGCATCAAGGGAAAATAGTCTTTAACCTATAAGGGAAGATAGATCAGGTACACAGCAGACCTATCCACAGAAATTTGGCAGGCCAGAAAGGAGTGGCAGGACATGCTCAATGTGTTGAACTGGGAAAATATGCATCCAAGAATTCTTAATCCAGCAAGGCTCATTCAAAATAGAATGAGAGATAAAAAAAAAAAAAAGTTTCCCAGATAAATAAAAACTAAAGGGGTTTGTGAACACTAAACAAGCCCTGCAAGAAATTTTAAGGGGGACTCTCTGAGGAGAGAAGAAATGAAACAAAACAAAAAAGACCTAAAGCAACAAAGACTAGAAAGGCCCAGAGAACATCACCAGAAACTCCAACTCTACAGGCAACACAATGGCAATAAATTCATATCTTTCAGTACTCTAAATATCAATAGACTAAACGTTCGAACCAAAAGACATAGGGTATCAGAATGGATAAGAAAACAAGATCCATCTATATGCTGTTTCCAAGAGACCCATTTTAGACGTAAAGACACCTGCAGATAAAAAGTAAGGGAATGGAGAAAATTTTATCATGCTAATGGTTATCAAAAGAAAGCTGGAGTAGCTATTGTTATATCAGAAAAAAATATTTTTTAAAACGAAGACTGTAAAACATAAAGAAGGGCATTGTATCATAATTAAGGGGTCTATCCACCAAGATCTAACAATTGTAAACACTTATGCCCCCAAAGTGGTATAACCCAAATATATAAGTCAATTAATTACAAACATAAGGAAACTCATTGATAATAATACCATAATAGTAGGAGACTTCAACACCCCACTTACACCAATGGACAGATCATCTAAGCAGAAAACCAACAAGGAAACAGTGGCTTTGAATGACACACTGGACTGGATGGACTTAACAGATATATTCAAAACATTGCATCCTAAAGCAGTAGAATATACACTCTTTTTGAGTGCACGTGGAATATTATCTAGAGTAGATCACATGCGGGGACACAAATCATCCCTCAACAGTTACAAAATGATTGAGATCATGTCGTGCATATTTTCAGACCACAACACTATGAAACTAGAAATCAACCACAAGAAAAAACTTGGAAAGGTAACAAACACTTGGAGACTAAAGAACATCTTACTAAATAATGAATGGGGTAGCCAAGAAATTAAAGAGGAAATTAAAAAATACATGGAAGCCAATGAAAATTATAACACCACAGCCCAAAACCTCAAGGATGCAGCAAAGGCAGTCATAATAAGAAAGAATTTAGCAATTCGGGCTTTCCTAAAGAAGGAAGAAAGGTCTCAGATACATAATCTAACCTTACACCTTAAAGGGCTGGAAAAAGAACAACAAATAAAGCCCAAAACCAGAAGAAGATTGGGAATACTAAAGATTAGGGCTTAAATCAATGATATTGAAACAAACAAACAAACAATAGAACAGATCAATGAATCCAGGAACTGGCTCTTTGAAAGAATAGACAAAATTGATAAGTCACAAGCAATATTGATCAACGAGAAGAAGGAAAGGACGCAAATAAATAAAATCAAGGATGAAAGAGGAGAGATCACAACCAGCACTGCAGAAATATAAACAATAATAAGAGAATATTATGAACAATTGTATGTCAATAAGTTGGGTAATGTGGAAGAAATGGAAAAATTCCTAGAAACATATAAACTACCAAAACTGAAACAGGAAGAAACAGAAAATTTGACCAGGTCCATAACAAGTAGAGAAATTGAATTAGTAACCAAAAATCTCCCAAAAAGCAAGAATCCAGGGCCAGATGGCTTTCCAGGGGAATTCTACGAAACATTTAAAGAAGAGTTAACACCTATTCTTTTGAAGCTGTTCCAAAAAATAGAAATGGAAGGAAAACTTTCAAACTTCTATGATGCCAGCATTACTTTGATTCCAAAGTCAGACAAAGACCCCACTAAAAAGGAGAACTATAGACCAATTTCTCTGGTGAACATGAATGCAAACACTCACTACAAGATACTAGCCAATCATATCCAACAGTACAATAGAAGAATTATTCACCACGATCAAATGGAATTTATACCTGGGATGCAGGGCTGCTTCAATATCTGCAAATCAATTAATGTGACACATCACATCAATAAAAGAAAGATTAGGAACCACATGATTTTCTTAATAGATGCAGAGAAACCAGTTGACAAAATACAGCATCTTTTCTTGATAAAAACCCTCAAGAAAGTAGGGATAGAAGGATCATATCTCAAGACCATGAAAGCCATATATGAAACACCCACCACTAATATCATCCTCAGTGGGGAAAAACTAAGGTTCCCCTTAAGGCCAGGAACAAGACGGGGATGTCCATTCTCACCACTGTTCTTCAACATAGTGTTGGGAGTCCTAGCATCAGTAATCAGACAACAAAAAGGAATAAAAGGCATCCAAATCAGCAAGGAAAAAGTCAAACTTTCACTCTTCATAAACAACATGATACTCTATATGGAAAACCCAAGAGATTCCACCAAAAACTGCTACACCAAAAACTGATCTATGAATTCCGCAAAGTCACAGGATACAAGATCAATGCACAGAAATTTTTTGCATTTCTGTACACCAATAATGAAGCAGCAGAAAGAGAAATCAAGGAGTCGATCCCATTTACAATTGCGCCAAACCCCATGAAATATCTAGGAAGAAACCCAACCAAAGAGGTGAAAAATCTATACACTGACAACTGTAGAAAGCTTATGAAAGGAATTGAAGAAGACACACACAAAATAATTGAAAAAAAAAATTCCATGCTCATGGATTGGAAGAACAACTATTGTTAGAATGTCGATACTACCCAAAGAAATCTACACCCCTATCAAAATAACACCAGCCTTCTTCACAGAGATAGAACAAACAATCCTAAAATTTGTATGGAAGCCAGAAGAGATCCCGAATAGCCAAAGCAATCTTGAAAAAGAAAACCAAAGCTGGAGGCATCACAATTCGGGACTTCAAGATGTATTGCAAAGCTGTAAACCTCAAGAAAATTGTGGTACTGCCATAAAGACAGACACTTAGATCATTGGAACAGAATAGAGAACCCAAAAATAGACCCAAAATGTATGGCCAACTAATATTTGGCAAAGCAGGAAAGAATATCCCATGGAATAAAGACAGTCTCTTCAGCAAATGGTGTTGGGAAAACTGGACAGCAATATGCAGAAGAATGAACCTGGACCACTTTCTTACACCGTAAACAAAAATAAATTCGAAATGGATTAAAGACCTAAACATAAAACAGGAAGTTGTCAAAATTCTAGAGAAGAAAGCAGGCAAAAACCTCATTGACCTTGGCCGCAGCAACTTCTTACTCAACATTTCTCTGGAGGCAAGGGAAACAAAAGCAAAAATGAACTACAGGGACCTCATCAAGATAACTTCTGCACGGTGAAGGAAATAATCAGCAAAATTAAAAGTC